>NC_056740.1:131493503-131793503 GCF_019279795.1 Protopterus annectens
AAATTGTTTAACATTCGCTCACTTCCTTGCCAAAACATAAAAACATCGTCTACAAAACGTGCATATGCTCCTACATATTTTGCCCAGTTGGCATTGTTGAAAATGGTCTCAGTCTCCCAATAATGTAAGACCAAATTAGCATATGTATTGGCACAGGGGGTGCCCATAGCCACCCCCTGTGCCTGTCTGTAGGCCTGTTGTCCACCAATGAATACATTATTTTCCAAAACTAGAGACAATAGGTTACAAATTAAAGTGACCTTATGTTCATCCTCACCCATACTACATAAAACATGTTTTATGGCTTGAATGCCATAACTATTGCCTATGACGGTAAAGAGACTTTGTACATCCAAAGTAACCATAATGGTATTCCCTTGGAAGCCTTCCAACTCATATGCCCTTACCATCTGCAAAAAATGTTTGGTGTCCTTCAAAATATTATGTATCTTGTCCACATAGGGTCTCAAAGTGTGTTCCAGCCATATGGATATGTTTTCTGTGACCCACCCTCTACCCGATACAATAGGTCTAAGGGGTGGGTCATATAAAGATTTGTGAATCTTCGGCAAAGCTTTAAACACTGGAGTTGTTGGTTTGTGAATCAACAAAAAGTTTAACAAATCATCGTCTATCAGCATGTCAAAATTCAACTTCCGCAAGGTCGAATGCACACCTTCTATCACCCTGTGAACAGAGGTGGGGTTGATGGGTACATAGGTTCCTTGTTTTAGAGCAAATGACACCAGATGCTAGAGGTGGGGATTGGGAGACAATGTTAGAATACAGAGAACTTCTTTGGCAACTTAAGTTGGTCGCAGGAAGACCCCCGGGTTTGAATGAAAACATTAACATCAGTAGTGTTCTCAAACTGAGGATGGCCCATTTATAATAGAACTATTTTTATTTATTAATATATTTTATATGCTATGGCCATCTTTACATCTTTTGCATTTTTTATAAAATTTCCACAGTTTACATTTACATTCATGTGTTTTTATCATATATGTTTTTCATCCTTCATGCACATTAATAATCATAGGGTTATTTATTATTATAAGGCATCCCCCGTTTTCAGGTTTCCAACTACTCATGTATTTTAGTTACATTTTTATTTTCATTTTTATTCCATTTTCATTTTTATTTTTATTTCCATTTTATGTTCTTTTTGAAATGCTAACATCATTAATTTTTTATTGAATTTGTATTAACATTTTTATAACAAGAATTTTTTATGTATTTTTTATCCATGATTTAATGGATATCTTTACAGTATTGTAGCACTGTTTTAGTTTCCCATGCTTGTTTGTTTATTAATCGTGTTAATTAATTAACCACGTGACCTAGAAGGTACTATTTAAGGATGCTTTTGGCACTTCAGTGCTAACTTGAGAAAGCTCGGTATTTACCGAGCGAAAGCGCTTGTTTTATGTCTTCTGCTGAAATTCAGTAAAGAATTCAACTTTTCCTGGTTCCGTATTCCATTTCCGGATTTTGTATCAAACCACCTACCTATCTAGTTACACAAACTAGAGAACACTGTATTGATTGCAAGCACCACTGTGAAGACTGGTAGAGATGGGTGAAGGCTGCAAGCCTAGACAGATAGAATTGTGCAGATAATTCTATCATTTGTAAATACTGTGAAATGTTGAACTTAAAACAATGTGGCAACATTGCCCACTGCTGTAAAGAAAGCTAAGTCAAGCATTTCTTGTCGGTCCTTTGAAATTAAAGTTACTTTATGTCTGTTCCTTTGAAGTTAGAATTTGGAGTCGATGAGTCTGGAGTAAGCATCCTGCCTATTGTTTTAACTTAAGGAATAATTAGCAGAATTTACATGTGAAATGTCCTTTATTGCTCTAAGTGTAAAAGAATGTAAATACAGTTTCTGTCAGCCTGGGAACTCCAGGAAAGTGTAAAAGAGATGGTATAATGTTTTATCATAAATGCAGTTTCAGTTTAAACAGTGAGAACCAGAGATTATTAGAGCATTTTTGAATTAGCATCCAACTCACAGCACTGCCTCTTGCTCACATGTAAGTTATTTTAGAAGTGTGTTTTCTTGTAGATAGCTAGAATCTATAAAGTTTAGACTAAGTGTTTTTCTGTGATGTCAGAACTGTACTACTGATTTAAGTATTTCTGTGTGATCTCTGAACTTTTGACTAGCACTGTGTAGTAGAAAGTATTGTCTTGTGGTTTTAATTATTTAGTATTAAATATTTTAAAACCTTTTAACTGTGGCTGGTTTGTGTAGAGATAAGTTAAGCTCTAGAGTACATTGCATATTTATAGAGTTTGCTGTACAAAGCTACTCTAATAAGCCTTGACTGATTAGTCACACTTACCAATTGAATATTGCACAGTAATAATTGGACACCCTTTAAAGGGCCTTTGGGTAGCTGATAAATATTAGCTGGGTGGTGGCAAGTGGTACTACCATATAGTCTGGGTAAAAGGGGCACAGCTGGAGAACCTGTGCCAGCCTTCCCCAGAAGTGTCTGTGTGGTTGTATAAACTTATCTCAAAGTGTGTATGTCAACTACTTTGGCAGGGACACGAAGCACTGGTTGGACAGAGAGGGTGCTGGAGATTTTAGCTTGCCCAGCTATGCTGAGATCTGAACCCTATAGCTGTGCCAGTGGGGAGTCTTATGAGTAACCTGGGGAGCAAGGGAGCGACCAGCCCCGGACTGACTGTAATCTCTGTGTGCTCTTAAGGGAAATTGCACTTTACTGTGTGTATTTGTTATTGTTTCCTCATATATGAGATGCCCTCTCTGGTGTTAGTGGTGAGGATTGAGGCTCCTTGATTGCTGGCCAGAGCACGGGCATCACATGTTAATTGGTGGCAGTGGTTGGGATATCCACCTCACATATTAATTGTTTGGCAATGGTGATATATTCACACCACATATTAATTAGTTGGCAAATACTAATTGGCTAGTAGTGGTGTGGGTAGAGTGAATCCTGTAGCTTGTTTACAGTGAGCTTTGAAGGTGTTTTGTACTGTAAAACAGCCGTGCAGTGAATACTCAGAGTTCAGATCACAATTGTTTTATTTCTTTTGTTACCATAGTTAGTTAGGGTGAGCAGGCAGCATGTCAGCAGAGGAGTATGGAAAGCTAACAAGGAGCCAGCTGGTGGAGATGTGCCAGGCTAGGGGACTGGTACATGGAAACCTGACTAAGGCAGACCTGATTGCAGCCTTGGTTACAGCTGCAATAGAAAACAGCAACCAGGAGGACAATCAGACTGGCAGTGGAGATATAATTCCCTCGGAGAATGGGCAGCTCAACCTTTCTGCAGTGGACTTAAAAATCCAGCTGGAGCTAAAGAGATGAGTTGGAGGTCAGGCTTGTGGAATTAGAAGCAAATGAGAGACTGCAACATTTGCAGGCTGAGGAGAAGGAGAAACTGTTATGTCTGCAAGCTGAGGAGAAGAAAAGACAGAGGCAGCATAAGAAGGAGATGCTGACTCTTCACCAGAGTCATGGAGGTAATGTGGGAGGGAGTAACTGGACCCCAGAAGCACAAAAGGTCAGTAAATTTCTTCCGCAGTTTAAAGAGGGGGATAACTTTGATAGTTTCATGCATATGTTTGAGAGGGTATGTAAACAGTATGAAGTTGACCAAGGGTTCTGGGTATGGTTCCTGACCCCCTTACTCCATGGTAAAGCTGTAACCGCATTAGCTAAAATGTCTAACATTGCATGTTTTGATTATACTGCTGCAAAGAAATGTATTTTAGAACTGTTTAAGCTAACACCTGAAACATATATGAAAAGGTTTCGTGAGCATAGACACAAGGCAGATGAAAGTGTGTGTGAATATGTTGCTGAATTGAGCACTTATTTCCATAGGTGGGTGAGTGGATGTCAAGTCATCACTTTTGAAGGGCTGGCAGACCTTTTGGTGAGGGAGCAAGCCCTTAGCACTTTGCCTGAGGACATGAGGATCTGGTTAGCTGATAGACAATGTGCTACTTCGGATGAGTTGGGGAAGAAGGGAGACCTATACCTGGCAAGCAAGGCAGCCCTTCACAGGAAGAGGGCCCCCAGTACTGCTCGTGGGTCTCAAGGAATCCATGGTAGGCAGCATAGACTGCCCCAACAGAATCTACCAGTAGCAGGGGAAGCCACTAGTCCAGGTACACATCCAGGAGCTAGGGTAAAATGTTTTGAATGCAACCAGTGGGGCCATGTGGCATACAGGTATCCATGGAAGCAAGGTGAGGAACCAAAGGTGAGGGAGCCAGTAAGTGGGAAAGACAAAATGCCAATAGTAGGTTGTCTTGAGACAACAGGGGTAGTAAACTACCATCCTGCAGATGTCCTGAGAGGGAAGGGTTTGGATGAGGCAGTACCATGTGCTTATGCAGCTACACACTGTCAGGCTAGGAGACAAGCATGTGGGGCTGGTAGCCTGGGGGAGACCCAGACAGACTGCATACTTGCAGCCAGGACTGGTGAGGTGGTTACTTCAGGGAGGGAGCTGCTACTCTGTAGAAGTGAAACTGAAGGTGAGCCACAGCTGCTTGGGGGTACTGATGGTCCCTTGGACAGAGTGACTGCAAAGGTAGAGGTGAGTAGTAGTACCCAGGCTGACAGTGAGGAACCACTGTCAGAGGAAGCCATACTTCCTGTGGAAGGGGAGCTGGGAAGGGTTACAAGGAGAGAGTTGAGACAGGCTCAGCTCTCAGATCCTACATTGCAAGGCCTGAGGCAGGTAGCTAGGGAAGCACCTGATTCTCAAGGAAAGGAGGAATGTGTATAATGGGACAAAGGATTACTATACAGAGAGTGGACCCCTGAGGGAGGGCTAGAAAGTGAGAGAGTACTGCAGTTGGTAGTGCCTAGAGCCTACCATCTGGCACTTCTAGCCATAGCCTATGATATTCCCTTTGCAAGTCATATGGGCATAAAACATACAAAGAGGAGTATTATGCAGAACTTCTATTGGCCTGTAATTTCCAGAGTACTGTAGGACATGTGAGCAGTGCCAAAAGGTAGGCAAGGCAGGAGACAAATTGAGAGCTCCTTTGATGCCTTTGCCTGTGACTGAGGAGCCATTTCAGAGGGTAGCTATGGATATTGTGGGTGCTCTGAGTACCCCAAGTTCCACAGGGAAAAAGTATATCCTAGTGGTAGTGAATTATGCTACATGATACCCTGAGGCAGTGGTTTTGTCCTCCACTGAGGCAGAAAAGATGGCAAATGCTTTGTTAGAGATTTTCAGCAGGATATGTTTCCCAAAAGAAATACCAACTGACAAAGGTGCCAATTTCATGTCAGACCTGCTGGCTTGTCTGCTGAACTCCTGTGGGGTGAAGCACATGAAGACCACCCTCTACCATCCCCAGCCTAATGGTCTTGTTGAGAGATTAAATTCTATAATCAAGTCCATGCTACAGGCATTTGCAGATCAGTTTAAGAGGAAGTGGGACAAATATTTGCCCCATCTGTTGTTTGTTTACAGAGAGGTTTCCCAGGAATCCACAGGTTTTTCACCCTTTGAGTTGCTGTATGGGCATAGGGTGAGGGGACCTCTAGATTTAGTTTGAGATGAGTGGGAAGCTGAGTGTGAGTCTCACAAGGAGTCCATTGTGGCATACGTCCTAAACCTCAGGACAAGGCTCAGGGAACTCATGGGTTTGGCCAAGGAAAACCTGGCAGAAGCCCAACAACAGAAAAAGGTGTGGTATGGCAGGAATGCTCGAGCTAGAGAGTATACTGTGGGACAGCAGGTAATGGTTCTCATTCCTGTCAGACACAACAAGCTGCAAGCAGCTTGGGAGGGACCCTACAAGGTAAGTGATGTTAACTACATGGTGGAACTGCTAGGCAGATGGCAGGGACAGAAACTGTACTGTGTTAACATGATGAAATCTTACCATGATAGGGAGGCCCTTGTGCTGAGCATTTGCAGTGGATTGCAGGAGGAGTCTGAAGGAGATCTGAGGACTGATCTCCTCAGTGAGGCTCGGGCTGACACCTGAGTGGAAGGAGTAGCAATTTCCCAGCAGTTTTCCCCTACCCAGGTTCGAGAAATCTGAGCAGTGTTTCAGGCATTTTGGGACATGTTCACTGGGAAACCAGGGTGCACCCACCTAGTGCAACACCAGGTGGATACAGGACCCCAAAGGCCTATTAGACAGGCCTCTTATAGGGTGCCTGAGAGAGTCAGGCAGATCCTGAGGGAGTAGGTACAGGAGATGTTCGAACTAGGGGTGATTAAAAAATCCAACAGTCCCTGGGCCTCCCCAGTGGTGCTGGTGCCAATGGACGATGACAGCACCAGGTTCTGTGTGGACTACAGGAAATTAAATTATCAACAGAGTTGGATGCTTATCCCATGCCTAGGACAGATGAGGCCCTAGAGCAGCTGGGGGGGAGGGCTAAGTATCTTACAACCATTGATCTTACCAAGGGTTACTGTCAGGTGTCCTTGACTCCCAGTGCTAGAGAGAAATCAGCCTTTGTGACTCTTTTTGGCTTGTATGAGTTCACAAGGATGCCCTTTGGGATGAGGAATGCCCCAGTGACTTTCCAGAGGCTGGTAGATCATATCCTAGCAGGAGCAGGAGGGTTTGCCCTTGCTTACCTAGATGATATTGCCATCTACAGCCATTCCTGGCCAGAGCACCTTCAGCATGTCGGAGAAGTGCTGGGGCAGACTACAGAGGGCAGTGCTGACCATTAAGCCGAGCAAATGTCAGGTGGGTATGGAAGAGGTCTCCTACCTAGAACATAGAGTGGGGAGTGGTAAGCTAAGGCCAAAAGCTGCCAAAGTGGAAGCCATTCAAGCATGGCATGCACCTGTTACCAAAAAGCAGGTGAGGGCATTTTAGGGACAGCAGGATACTGCAGAAAGTTCTTCCCCTGTTCTAGTACCATAGCTGCTCCCCTCACAGACCTGACAAGGAAGAGCAGGCCAGATAAGGTAGCGTGGACCCCAGCATGTGAGCAGGGATTCCAGAAGCTTAAAGAAGCTTTGGGAGGACCCCCTATGTTGGCCAGTCCAAATTACAGCAAATAATTTGTTGTGCAGGTAGATGCTTCAAACAATTGGGTGGGGGCTGTACTTAGCCAGATTTCTTCAGAGGGGGAAGAGCACCCAGTGATTTATCTCAACCGTAGGCTCCAACCCAGGGAGGAATGCTAGGCAGCTGTAGAAAAGGAATGTCTAGCCATAGTGTGGGCACTGCAGAAACTCCAGCCTTATCTATATAGAAGGAATTTCACTGTTATGACAGATCACAACCCTCTAACATGGTTAAACAGAGCCAGTCAGCAAAATGCCACATTGCTAAGCTGGAGCCTGGGGTTGCAAGCATATGATATGTCAGTGCAGTACCACAGTGGGAGTAGCAATGCCAATGCAGATGGGCTCTCAAGAAAGGGAATGGGGTAGGTATACTCATATAGACCTAACCCTCTCAAGCGGCGTTTCTCAAGAGTCACTTGAAAAACTAGCTTGAGTTCTCTGGGGGGGGGGGTGAAGACTGGTAGAGATGGGTGAAGGGTGCCAGCCTAGCCAGATAGAATTGTGCAGATAATTCCATCATTTGTAAATACTGTGAAATGTTGAACTTAAAACAATGTGGCAAAATTGCCCTCTGCTGTAAAGAAAGCTAAGTCAAGTATTTCTTATTGGGCCTTTAAAATTAAAATTACTTTATGTCTATTCCTTTGAAGTTTGAATTTGGAGTTGATGTGTCTGGAGTAAGCATCCTGCCTGTTGTTTTAACTTAAGGAATAATTAATAGAATTTACATGTGGAATGTCCTTTGTTGCTCTAAGTGTAAAAGAATGTAAATGCAGTTTCTGTCAGCCTGGGAACTCCAGGAAAGTGTAAAAGAGAAGATGTAATGTTTTATCAGAACTGCAGTTTCAATTTAAACAGTGAGAACCAGAGATTATTAGAGCATTTTCGCCTTGACATCTAACTCACAGCACTGCCTCTTGCTCACATGTAAGTTATTTTAGAAGTGTATTTTTTTGTAGATAGCTAGAAGCTATAAAGTTTAGATTAAGTGTTTTTCTGTGATGTCAGAACTATACTACTGATTTATTTTAAGTATTTCTGTGTGATCTCAGAACTTTTGACTAGTACTGTGTAGTAGAAAGTATTGTCTTGTGGTTTTAATTATTTAATATTAAATATTTTAAAACCTTTTAACTGTGTCTGGTTTGTGTAGAGATAAGTTAAGCTCTAGAGTACATTGCATAATTATAGAGTTTATTGTACAAAGCCACTCTAATAAGCCTTGACTGATTAGTCACACTTACCAATTGGATAATAATATTGCACAGTAATAATTGGACACCCGTAGCTGGGTGGTGGTAAGTGATGCTACCGTATAGCCTGGGTAAAAGGGGCACAGCTTGAGAACCTGTGCCAGCCTTCCCCAGAAGTGTCTGTGTGGTTGTATAAACTTATCTCAAAGTGTGTGTGTGTGTGTGTGTGTGTGTGTGTGTGTGTGTGTGTGTGTGTGTGTGTGTGTGTGTGTGTGTGAGCTACTTGGGTAGGGACACGAAGCACTGGTTGGACAGAGAGGGTGCTGAAGACTTTAGCTTGCCCAGCTAGGCTAAGATCTGAACCCTATAGCTGTGCCAGTCGGGAGTCTTATTGGGGACCTGGGGAGCAAGGGAGCGACCAGCCCCTGACTGACTGTGATATCTGTGGGCTCTTAAGGAAAATTGCACTTTACTGTGTGTATTTGTTATCCTTTCCTCATATATGAGACACCCTCTCTGGTGTTAGTGGTGAGGATTTAGGCTCCTTGATTGCTGGGTCAGGGCATGGGTGTCACAACCACAAGAGAAATTTAACTCTTATGGGGAGAGAGTACACTTTTGACCAGATGGCCACACCAGTGTGTTGCAGAAATGATGTTTCTGTAAAAAGTGTGATAAGGTATCTGTGTGCACAGTTAAACATATTCTTCTCATGAGACACAAAACCTTCTAACTGCATTTGTGCAATTGAAAGCATATGTATTCCTCTACAGACACAGTGGCACTACTTGCATCATATAGCGATAAAGGTATGAAACATGCCATTGAGCTTTGCCATATGTGATGCTCAATCTATTGACACAGGTTACAATATTCAACAATGGCATGCTTAAGAGCATGTCTTTTAATCCTTGCACAGTTTAGAAGGAGAAAGTGGATGAATTGCGACATATTGTGATGCTGGGGTTTACTCAGTATTAAAATATTGTTGTACCAACTGGGTATCATCCCCATGGGACAAAGCATGCAAAAACTAAAACTTGAAGAAGTCCGGTTATATATTTGTGGATGGAAACATTTAATAAATCTCTCTTAAGAGTTTTGCTAAACAGTGTTTTTATCTTTTACTTATTATAGCTTATTAACTGACATTGCCACAGCAGAACTACCTTTTAAGCAGGGAATTAAAGATATACTAATTTCAGAATGAATGGAGATAAGCTTCACCGAGACCTCTATGTGTGTGGTTTTAATTGGTCCTGGAAATGCATTTCTAAGTAAAAGGCAATATTTCTGTTTGCAAATATATTCAGATGGATGCAGTTAAATGTGTTGAATAATACAGGTTAGGATATGCTCTGTACATACTTCACAAGACATAACTGTCCTAAACACATAGGATATGCAACAAGTCATGATGATTATAACAAAAGTATTGTGCTCAACATATAGAAGTGAATGTTATATGAAATATCATTGTCATGTTTAAGAAGTTGAACACATTGCAGCTTGATGTTATATGTGAAGCATTATGATGTATGCTGAATAGAATACTTCAGTTATCCAAGCATTACTAATACACTGTTTGCAATAAACATGTTTAACATTATCATTTGTCTTCATTTTACAGTCTTAATCAGAATGATGTGAGAAATGGGATTCTGACACCCTTTCACAGAAGTATCTTTTACTTGGATTCAGACCATTAATGATGCATGTTCTTTATCTAAACTCACTGCACATAAACTTTGTGTCACAGAGATAGGAATATCACAGATGGAATTTCTCCACTCAGTACTGTCCAGACTGTTGAGGAAAGCACACCATTGCCAGGCATGTTTGTGCTTCATAAGATAACATAAATTAACTGTTTTCATTTTTTTCCTTAGTGAACTGTGTTTGCACTCTGCCAAGCATTGGGCAAATACAGCTTAAAAAACATAAACAAATAAATTGCATATCAATAATAATTGAAATGTGATCTCTAAACACAATTTGTGCAATATATAATGTGCCTTATTTCTCACAATTCACTTCATTTTACACCTTATACCACAGATACCACAGAGAAAGCTATATGGCAGGTGAATTTTTTTCAATGAGTACTATCCGGAATGCTGCTAGATGTGCAATCCACATAAGGCAACCAAACTATTTTTTCACTTATTTCTTAGGCAGTGGCCATGTTTGTACACTCTCAAATGGAGTCCAAATGCAGGTTAAAAAAGTAAAAACAAACAAAAATTAGCATTTCATATTGTAACTAAAATTTGATTCCTAAACAGGATTCAAACAATGCATCATGTGCTTTATTTCTCTCAATTCACTTTATTTACACCTTGTACCATAGATTTGGACATCTGCCAGGTGTATTCTCTGCAGCCATTGCTATCCATTGTTCTGAGGGATGTGCATTGTTGCCAGACATATTTGCGCTACATAAGGCAACCTCAACTAAATTTCTCACATCTCCTTGTCACATCACAACTATCATGTATATCTTATAATATCAGGACATTAGTTAATGCCATGGGAATGGAAAAGGGGACAGTTAATAGAAGAAATTATTTCATTTTTCATACAGCACACACAATTAACATTGACATAAATTAAAATGATGTATCTGTCTGTCACTTTTAGTTGATACTTACCTTACTTGAGTATCCCACCTCAGCATGTTCAGACACCAAAATCAAGATCTACAATGTCCTCCCTCTGTAAAATAATCTGTGAACAGACTTTGAACACTGCATTACCTGTACTTTTTTTCTTAGATCAATACATTTGCACATTATGCCACAAAGATTGGTGTGTGACAACTTGAATTCTTTCAATTAGTATTATCCTGAGGGCTGAGGAAAGTGCACCAATGTCAACCTCAATTGCAGTCTTGATGGCCTTCAAAATTTAATTTGTCAGTTTTTATGATGGGCAGTGAACTGCCATTCAGTGCTACTGATCTCTACTCATCAATGAACCACAGTGCCAAATGACAAGCAAACAATAAAGGAAAAAATACACATTTCCAAAAAAGTACTAGAACTGTACTTTTCTGATATTTAATCAACTTCTTGCAACAGGAACCTGTATGGATTTGAACACTTAAACCAAAGTTTTAAGAAAAATCATTTAAGATTATTTCCCATGTTTGCCATAAACAAAGGCATTAGCAAGGAGAAAAAGTGCTTCGCTTTACTCAGAATGTGACATTGTATCAAGTTACAATGAAAGTGCAACACACCCAAGTTATGAAAGTTGTCTTTTCTCATTTGCAAGTAAATGTCTGGATGACTGGGACATTGCCATCAGTTATATGAGATACCCCGCACTGGTGTTAGTGGTGAGGATTGAGGATCCTTGATTGCTGGGCCAGGGCAGGGGCATCACAGATCATATGGGAACACAGCCAGTACATGGTTAAGTAAAGGTTGTGAAGTTTAACAGGCAACATTTGTCCTATATGTATGTGCAGTGAATCCGAGAATTTGACCTAGATAGGGACTGTGTGTGCAATCCTCTGCCTGTTAGCTAGAACTAGGGCATACTGTTCATGCTGCCATCCGTCAGTACCAACTGCATCTGGTACTTCTCCCACAGACTCCTCATCTGTACCTGCTGCTGGCCCTACCTGTGATCCTTAAAACTGTGGTCTTGCCATTGCTGTTCTTGTTGAAGATATTTCCTGAGAATTATATTGTATAACATCGCATAGAATGTAATTATTTTGGCAGAGGTGCCTGGATCATACTGCAGTGCACCTCCTGATGTATCTAGGCACTGGAACCTTGATTTCAGCAAGCTAAACACATGTTCTATGTGTGACACCCATACACTGGCCCAGTAATCAAGGAGCCTCAATCCTTACCACTAGCACCAGTGAGGGGCGTCTGCATTGGGAGGATAACAAGTACACACACAGTAAAGTACAATTTCCCTTAAGAGCAACACACTGACCACATCCAGTCAGAGGCTGGTTTCTCCCTTTCTCTCCAGATCCCCAATAAGACTCCCCAGTGGCACACCTATAGGGTTCAGAACTCAGCCGAGTGGTCAAGCCAAAACCTCCAGCACTCTCTCTGTCCAACCAGTGCTTCATGTTCCCGCCTAAGTAGCCGACACACACACACACACACACACACACACACACACACACACACACACACACACACGCACACACACACACTTTGAAACACACAGACACTCCTGGGGAAGGCCAACACAGGTTCTCCAGCTATGCCTCCTTCTGCCCAAACTATATGGTAGCACCAGCTGTCACCAACCACCCCTATCAGCTACTCTGAAGGCCCTTACCAAAGGGCATCCAATTATACTGTGCAATGTTATTATAATCCATATAGTAAGTGTGATGAACAGCAAGGCTATTGAAGTGGTTTGTACAGTATCACCAAATGCATGCAAGTACTGTGAGAGCTTTAATTATCTCCACATAAAACAGCCACAGTTAAAAGGTTTAAAAATATTTAATAATAAATAATAGAAACACAAGATAATACTGAATTCAATACAATGACATTAGAGTTCAGAAATCACAGGAAATACTTTAAAAATAACATAGGACAGTCTCACAAAAATATAGAAACCATCTTAACTAATCTTACTGTATTTCTATCTGTTTCTAAGATAAATCACTGTATCTAAATAACTTACTTACAAAGCAAGGCAAGGTGCTGGTGAGCTGATGTGTTCAGGTTCAGACACAAATGCAAAATGCAATATCTTTCTCTTGAGATAGTTCTTAAATTGATAATAAAACTGCTGAGTCATTTCAGATTACATTATTCTTGTCACTTCTGCTTAAGTTTTTCAGGCTCACAGAACTTAAAATTTAACATTTATTTTTGATCTGCAGCTGCTAGGAAGTCACAGCAATAAAAGACACTTTACATATGAAACCTAGCAATTATCTCTGTCTTAAGACAATAGAAAGAATTTTCAGCCGCAGACATCCTGACTCCTAGCTTGAGATCACACAGAGTTGTAAAATTCTTTACTTATCAACTTTCTTCCAGCAGGGTGCACTGAGGTTACATTTTTGTAGTTCAGCACATAATACAGTTTTCTTACATTTGTCAAACAAGCCTGTGGATCATATTAATATGTACAATGACATAGAATTATTTACAAAATTCTATTTAGCTAGGCTGGCAGCCTTCACACTATGATATTCCTAATTTAATTGTGGGCCTCATTATATCTGTGCTCAGTGGGGTTGTGTGGGTTCCTCATGGGTGTCATGAGCCAGAGCTCTAGTGCATAGCCTGTATCCCCAAATTGATGCCTTTGAGAAATGTCACTCCATAGCAAACCTGGTGTATATCTCACAGGTGGTCCATATGTGTGGGTTGTGGAAACTGCCTGAGTTACTTGCACAGACATTGCAGATAATCCCTTAAGCATTACAGACAACCTGACAATTTGTAGAGTTGAAAACTTTTCTGTTGACATAGCTCCTTCCCTGTTCACCAGGCAGGGCTTTTATTTCTATTCATGTTCATTCAATGGCTCCCAGCACTTCAGGGAAGTGTGCTATTGCATAGAATTCCTGCATGGTTCTAGCTCTCTCCTGTGGGGTCTGTGGGAAATAGATGTCATCCCTTGTATGTAGTAGCATTGCATTTAAAACTGATATAATACTCATGAGGCTGATGCTTGAGATACTCCTGATATATCTCCTTTTGTTCTCTGGACAGTAGCTTGTATACATAATGCTACTCATACCTTTGTTTCCACTGGGATGGGTCTGCCACAATTTTTCTGGATCTGAGGTGGAAGTGGCAGATGTTGAGTATTTCCCCCAGTGTTTCACTGTCTACCCTGTATTTCTCAGCAATTTCTGTGTCATGTAGTCCATGATAAGTCATATGAGATCTAAATACCTTTCTTCTTCCTGCTAAGGTCTGATAGCAGCAGTACCACTGTAGTTTAAAACCTGTTGCACATGCAACATAATCATAGCAGCAGTAACTCCTAACATGCTTTTTTTCTAACTGTAATCATGCCTGCATTCCAAAGAGTTTTGCTGTTCAGGGCAAATGGCTACATTAAATGAACACGATTGCTTTATAGCTAATAAATAGCTCCACTATGTTGAGTTAGTTAATTTGCATGCAGTTCAGCTCTTTATGCTATGATTGGCATATTAACATATAAGCACACAACAAACTGGAAAGTGAAACTCAAACCAAAAGCTGTAGATGGAATGAAGGAGCAAATACAATTCTTTAGTACTTTCATTCAAATTTATTCTTCATGAACTTCTTCAGGGTGAGGTGAATCTTAATGGAAGTGGAAACAACAATAGTATGACCACTAATAATAACAACAATGTCCCTAATAATAATAATAACAATAATAATAACAGTAACACAGTTCAGTAAGTTTCAACGGGGTCTGACAATAATACTCCAACATTTGCTAAAGTGGTTTCATCTGCAAATAACTCCCGTGGATCAGGTCCTTTTTTGGTGGACCAAGGGGGCAACAAACAGACTCACAGGTAGTCAAACTAGATTCAGAATGAGACAAAAATGAGGGGAAGACTTTGAAATTCACATTTTGAATTTGTCAGACAGTGTTTTATCTAATGATGTGATTTCAGTCTTGAAAAAAGGTTTTTCCTACATACCAAGTAGTTCTGTTAATATCACAAGACTGTTAGTTGATTCCAAACTTTTTTTGAGAAAATTGAACCTTCATTACCTACTGCATGATTTAAACGTAGACAAATAAGATGTATGTAATAAATTTAAAAAGAATAGCACATATAACCCCCCCCCCCTTGCGCAACACCTTGCAAGTGTTTGGTGACATGTGTGAACTGGACATGAGGAATATTGTAAAGGACACCCACATGCATATCCTCACTGTGGAAGAACACCAGGCACTGTGTATTTTAAGTAAAAATAAAGACATTAGAGTAATGAGAGCTGACAAGGGTGGTATGATGGTGTTTATGTGTACCAAAGATTATGTTAAAAACATTGAAGACATGTTGGTAAATGACACAGCTTATTCTGTTGTAGATAGGAATGTTATTAACAACAGTTTTTTGAGAATAAATACTGAACATTTGGACATGTTTTGCCAGGGTAGTTTAGATCATGACACATATGAATATTTGTTAGTGGAATATCCCAGTATGGGACGTTTCTTTGGGATATCCAAAGTACACAGATCAGAAACAAATCCACCCTTTAGGCCCATTATTTCAGCCAAGAGAACCAAGACAGAAAATATTTCTTTATGGCTGGATTATATACTTAATCCTATAGTGTAAAAAGTGAAGTCGTTCCTTAGGAACTCCTGGCACCTTCTGGAAATTTTGAGAGACATTAACCTCACCCATGGTGATTTTTATTTTGCGTCTTTAGACGTTAAATCACTGTACACATGTATCAACCAAGATGCTGGTATAGAATACCTGAGAGATTACCTTAATGGGTACACTTTACACACAGTAAAATAGAGACGGTTTACAGGCTTATGGGTATAGTTCTTGATAATAAGTTTTTTGAGTTCAACCAAAGATATTATAAGCAGACTTCAGGGGTGGCTATGAGGGCAAGGGTGGCCCCATCTTTTGCCAACCTTGTAATGGCCATGTGGGAGGAGAGATATTTGCATGTACTTTCACAAAGGTCCCACATTATTTTATATCAAAGATTTATTAATGATTTGATATTTCTGTGGACTGATTATGAGAGTGAATTTGAGTCCTTTGTTAGGGACTTAAATCACACCACAGACTTTTTGGAATTTTCTGTGGGTAGCTTTGGTAGAACCATTAATTTCTTGGACATACATTTAGCTTTTGATACGTCCAGTAATACTTTTGAGTAAGATTTATAGGAAAGATGTTTTTGTCAACCAATATTTGCACAGAGATAGCTTACACCCTAGGTATATGAAGAAAGGGGTGATTAAGGGGCAATTTATTCGACTCACTAGACTTACATCTGATGATGACACTTTTTTTCAAGAGGTCATCATGTTGACACATTTTTTTGAACAAAGAGGGTATGACC
The DNA here is from genome assembly GCF_019279795.1 of Protopterus annectens. Taxonomy (NCBI): domain Eukaryota; kingdom Metazoa; phylum Chordata; order Ceratodontiformes; family Protopteridae; genus Protopterus; species Protopterus annectens. Next base: position 131,509,791 of record NC_056740.1, read on the forward strand.
AAGCTTGGTTAACCAATATACATAAGGAAGTGTTCATTCTGAGACAAAACACTGCCAAACCCATCATTGGGGGGGGGGGTGATGTTAGTAACAACAGGAAAAATAAGGACAATACAGTGTTCACCATTTCTTTCCCCATCCCCATTGTCAATAAGATGGGTGTCATCAAACACATAATTAAGGACAATTGGAAGGTCTTGATGGGGAATAGGAAACTCATACATGCAGTTGGTGTAGAACCCAAGTTTACCTACAAGAAAATTAAGAACATCAAAAATATTTTAGAAAATGGTGTGTGTGGGGGGGGGGGCACACTTTAACATTGACTGATGTGAATAGTGTCTGAGGTACTTTCTCCTGCAGCAAGTGTAAGCAATGTAGGTATATATAAGTAATACATCTAGTACATTTATTACACATCTTAAAAGGACTATTTGGGTCCACAGGCGATTTACCTGTGAGAGTACAAACATAGTTTATGTGGCAGTATGTGACTCTTGCCCTAGTTACTACACCATTAGATGTTTAAAGCGCAGAATATATGAGCACACACTTGCTATTAAGAAAACGGACTTTACAATGCTTTAGCTAGGCATGCTATTCACTGTGTGAACTTTAAAAAGTTCACCTTTTCAGTTATAGATTATGTTCAACAAGTGGATTATATAAGGAACAATAATTTGATTTTAGAATGCAAGGAGTCATTCTGGCAGATCAGTTTGGTAGCAGACAGAGCTCCTGGTCTGAATGAATGCATTAATATTGTGTTTTTTAGCACTAAAATAACATTCAAATCACAATAATATGTTGATGTTTTTATATTAAAATATTTTTATGATGTTTTGACATTCAAAGCTGTCTGGAAAACAAGACCGTTTTTATTTTTATGGTCTGATTTTATACCTTTAATTTAAAGTACAATGAAAGTCATGTGATGTGTGATGTAACTTATAAGAGGTGTGTTTTGAGAGGTTAACTTTTTTCTGAAGAAGTTCATGAAGAATAAATTTGAACAAAAGTACTAAATAATTGTGGTCGCACCTTCATTCCATCTACAGCTTTTGGTTTGAGTTTCACTTTCCATGATTGGCATATTCTAACATTTACCTTTGTTTTGCAGCTCCACACACTGTGTAGAACCAATTACTGAATATCAAATAGTGAGCTATAGTGTAGCTGCTAATGCATCCAACCCATGGAATCTGCTGTGCTTTGCTTCAACTGCTAGAAATCTCAGTTTGTATCCAGTACTGCAAAAATGTTAACCTTGGCATTGCTAACATCATGTCTTCAGCTGTAAACAATGGGTAATAATTTCCTATAAGCACTTTAATCAGATCTCAGAGATGAGTACAGTTGCAAATTGTGTATTTTTCTGCAAAAGTAACTATATTATTCATCAAATTCATTTGTCTCTAACTGCTTCTTAATGACACCTCAGCCTTCCATTTGCTTTAATTCCTACTTTGTTCTTTCTCAAGGCTATTGGTATTTCACTTAGATAATGTATCATTATATCATCAGGATTTATGTATATGTAATGATCTCCTGGAAGGCTTACTAACCATGCATATAAATTAATGTAGGTATGCATCATATCATTCTTTATATCTCAGCACAGCAACTACGAGGATTTTGTGACTGTGTGACTTATTCTGCAAGCATGCACTCCTTGTTTGGATACTTTAAATTTGCTTTACCATTCTTAGATCTCACAAACTGAATAACCCACAGCATTATGAGCATTTACTTCATAAAGTGTTCTGACTCAAAAAAATATTTCTTGTTTTATATTCACATCACTAATGCTTAACCTAATAGCACACCCTGTCAGCCAGAATATGATAATATTTTGCATGCATCTCTCTCTGTGTATGATGCTTTATGTCAAGATTAAATTCAGCATTTTGCTTATTAATTATCACTGTTTATTATGACTTGCATTCTTTTCTCAGTCAATTGGTTGACTATAGTAAAATGAAATCAGAAATGATGAAGTCATTGTTAGTTACATTAGACCCAAACTTGTGCATGGAATAACAATATGGAAACCTTATAAGAAAACAAGCATGAGTAAACTGGAAAAAGTACAGCAGAAATATACCATGGGCATCCAGGGATGTGAAAATTTAAGTTATTATGAAAGAGTAAAATATCTGAACTTGTACAGTGTCTCTTATAGATATCTAAGAGGAGATCTTATTCAGATATATAGGGCATTTAGAGACAACTATATCTGGAAATGTTTTGGGTTATCAAAAAGTACTAGAGTATTATCAGTCCATCTACATATCAGCATCAAGCAGGAATGGAAATCAAACCAGAAGTAGATAAAAATCAGGCAACAACTGAATGTACCAAAAAACAAAGAAAGAATATAAGTAAGGACCATATGTGAAGGCAAGAAATGTGGAAAATGCATAAATATAGTTGCAAGTATAGAAAACTTCTGTAAGAACCTCATGTTGATCAGGAGTGACTGCAGGAATGGTTAAGGAGAGGTGAATTCAAACCAAGAGATGAAAGGTTAATATTGGTGGCCCAAGATAGTGGGCTATGTGCATGCTGGTTTACAAAGTCCATTGAACATTTGGGAGAAACAGACAAATGCAAGTTTTGTAAAGCAGAATTGGAAACAGTTGTTCACCTCATTGCTGGTTGTGACATACTAATGGCAGAAGGACTGTATACAGAAAGGCATAATAATATGCCAAGACTGTTGTACTGGGGATTGTGCAAACATTATGGTATTGAAGTGGCTGAAAAACACTGAAAACATGAGCCACAAAGCATCATAGGAAATGGTGAAGTCTACATCACTATAGATCACCCATTACCAACATTTCAAAACATGGATGCTGGAAAACCAGATATAGTGGTCCATGAAAAGAAGACAAAAGTAGCATTGATCATTGAAATCGCCACACCCAGTGACTACAGTGTCTTGTGTACAGAGAGAAACAAAGCCATAAAATATTAGGATTTGCAGGCAGAAATGAGAGCAATGTGGAAGAAAGATACCCAGACACTTCCAATAGTAGTAGGAACAATGAGTCTTATAAAAAAGAATCTGCAATCGTATTTAGGTACCAATACCTGTAATCTCGTATGAATTGCAGAAAGAGTCATTACTGGGCACATTGTGGGTTCTGCGAAGATCATTTCTAGCTGACATCAGAGATTGAAACAATACTAATTTCATGAACTTTAATCGTACTGTGACTTAGGAATGGGATCCATTCCTATCATGGTATTAGAAACCCAAAAGACTTGTAGAAATTAAAAAATAAGATTCTATAGAATGAGAAGTGTACTAACTGGTCCACTATAAGGGCAGCTGATGCATGGAACAGACTACCAAATTACATTAAAGCAAGTACTAGTTTACATATTTTTAAGAACAACCTGGACACTTATTACATTATGGGAACAAGTGTTTTGTTTTATTGACAGGCTAGAAAGGTATTAATGCCCGGGCTTGAAATATTTGTATGTATGTATGTATGTATGCAATACTTCTGGTTCTTTTTCAGATTTTGCTTTAGTAAGTCTTTTCACTTTGATAGTACTAATAAGCAACTAAATTCATGTTTATGTTCAACAACATACTACTTCCTAAAAGCATACCAATTTTTTTTTAACATACTTGTTTTACACTTCTTTTGGAAATGTCCTCCTCTAGCATATATTCTGAATGATTCACCAAAAGTGGGATTATTTATTTATTTATTTATTTTACATTTGTTAACCGGGTTAGTCTGGCTGAGCTTTTGGCTCATTTTCGGCAGAGACCCGGGGAGAAAAGCTCCTCAGGACTAGAAAACAATTTGTTACTACTATGTTACTAAAATGTAATAATCAGCTATAGGATCTTACTAGCAGAGACCTGGAGAGAAAAAAAGCTCCTCAGGCAATTCAATTATACAGAGTATTAACAACTGGCAGACAAGTATGTGAGTTGTTACAAGCAAGGTTTTAAACAATTAGCAGAAGAAAATGTGACTAGTTACAATATTATTTAAGCTGCTTAGAGCAAAATGAGTGAATAGTTAGGCAGATGCTTATTTAAAGTGGGATAACATGCACTGTCATGTTTATGGTCTTAGTTTTTACACAAGGCATGAATTTCAGCTGTAGTTCCATTTTCATTCATCTTACGTTTTGACTCGTTACATTACCACATGCTCTCTTTTTCACAGTCATTTCTTCTGTAATAACTCTTCACTTTGTTTCCCTTTTCAGAATTGATCTTTGACTTACATTTTATCTTGCTCATTTTCACACCATCAGTTAATTTTCACTGTGCATCAGTATTTTGTCTTGCTCTGTACATACCCATAGCTTTTCATAATTCAAGTCCTGTTTTGCTTAAAAAGTCTGTCTATGTTTTTTTTATTTTATATACCACAAACTGCCATATTTCTTAATGAATAATTCAGCTCAACATTTCATAGTATTTCACTGTATTCTATAGCTCAGTGATATAATCAACTGTATTATATGCAGAATCTTGCACTTTTGTAAGGAACAAATGGTAAATAAATGAAACACTCTTTTTCAGCTCACAGTAATAACCAGATTATCATTTTTTTCTTTCTTCTCCTCCGCCTCTTCAAAGAATAAATCGTTCTAATTTTATTTAAAAACGTGGAGAGTCTGAAGTTTATGTTTCACACTTTTTTATAGAAAAAAGTATTATTACTTCTACAATGTCTTCTCCAGTGATTTACTAGAATCTAGCTCAGTATACATTTTTAGGTTTCATAAGTAATGCGGTTTCCTCCCACATCCCAAAGACATGCTGTAGGTGGATTGGGCACTCCAAATTAGCCCTAGGTGTGAGTGTGTGCCTTCCATGGAAGGTTGGGCACCGGGCTGGCAACTCGATAATGTAAAACTCCACTGCCAATCATGAGTGGACAGATGATCCACTTTGGCGACCCCTAATTGAGAAAAGCCAAAAGAAGAAGAAGAAGAAGTAATGCATAAGCAGTGAGGAATACATGGAATTTCTTGATCCAAAACTTCTAGTTTTCTGCTTAATTGCCTTCCAGCAAGATAATTCCTGGTAGGTACATTTGCAATATGTTTCCATTGTAATCTTGTGTTCTTTCAGCCACTGATGTTTTTGAAATTGAATACATTTATTTACATGTGTATATATTGTTCTTCATTTTTGTAAATGCTTCTTCTATGATAACACCATCTGTTGCCTTGATGATGAGGTAACAAGACAGACTGAAGACTTGGCTGACATAGGTATGGTATACATATTCACACAGAACACTTTGGAAGACTGAACACTACATAATGTGTAATGAGTACATTATTATGCTCGCCGTATTCTACAATGTTTTTTTTCACTACCTTCTTTTTTCTTTAAACATTTCTTGTACAAACTGCACTATTCATAATATTTTCCTGAGTTTTCTTTCTATTTCTCCTTTTACATTTTTTATTTCTCTCATTACACTACCATCTTCCTTCACTCATACTTCTTCTCTTTTTCCTTGTAAAAAATATCTTTGCTTACATAACGATTCTTAATTTTTTTTCTTGATTTCATTAATTTGTTCATTCTTTTTCTTTGTCAAAGTACTTTCTATCATTATGTTCTAAATTCTCCTATGCATCATTGTGTGTGCTTTTATTTTTTTTCTTTTTCTGCTTTTCTTACACCATATTGCCACTGTAAAAAAAGTATTTTTATATTTTTCCTTAAATATCATCCAGCATTCAGACCAGTTTTTATAAAAAGTTCTCATAGTGACATGATCTTTCCATAAATGCATTACTGATCTCTTTCCTTCTTCATTCCATGTTTATTCATTTATCATTTTTATTCCTCTACCTTTTTTATATATTTGTTGTTTTCTTTCATCTCTAGCCATATTGCAAGATGATCAGAAAATCCTGTTTCAAGTACATCCCCTTCTCCTATAACTAAACCTTCTGATACTATAACATACTATAGTTCATTTTTATGCATACCTCTTTTCTAAATCCATGAATATTTGTCCCAAAGTTTTAACTCACCACATCTTGTAACTTCTAATATTTTCTTATATTATTTCCTTTCTTTTTATTCTTGCCTCTTAAATCACAATTAAAGCTTCCTGTTATTATAATATTCATATTTTCACTGCACAGTCTAAAATCTGATGAAATAAGCTTTCCCTTTCTTTGCAATTAGTAGTATAAACATATAATGTTATAATTCTATATACTTCACAAAAAGCTGAGAAGTACCTGGAACTGGAACAGAAATCCAAGAAAAGAACAAACAACTGACCAGCAAGCCAAATACCACAGCAAATGAAGCTAACAATGGTAGAAACCAAACCAGTCTGTAGTTGTTGTAGAAAGAAACAATCCTTTATTGTCTCTGATGAAGCCTATGTTTAGATGAAAGCACTTAACCATGAATCTCAGTGGTTTTACCGATAAAAAGTTGTTTCTTTTCACAACAACTGTGAACCGGAGTGGTTTCCACCACTGTTGGCTTCATTTGCTGTGGTCTTTGGCTTCCTGGTCAGTTGTTTGTTCAACTCTATATACCTGTTCTTCCCATTTTGAGTCTACTATGGACAATCCTTCCATTTTTGCTAACATTACATTATATATCTTTACTGTATTTGTACAAAATATAGCTATTTCAGAACAAATGTAATTTCCCAAATTTCAGATTATCTTTCTTCCTCATAGTTTCTCTGTTTGTAATCTTTCTACATTTTTTAAAAATCTTGTGTCATCTAATATAATTATCTCTATATCACGTTACCCCACATCAAAATCCCTATTCTTCTTACTATATTCTTAATACTATTCACATTTATAGAAAGCACTCTAAAATGTTCATTTTCCCTTTTTTAGATTCATGGTTTCATGAATTCATTGCTAATTACTAGACTAGCTTTCTTAATAGGTATTCTAAGCCTAGCCTATTTCTCTCCAAACGTGAGAATCAAAATACTGTACTTTGTGTCTGTGAGTCAAACACCATAGCCATTATACCAACCCCCAATCATTAGCTGTATATATATATATATATATATATATATATATATATATATATATATATATATATATATATATTCTTTTTCACAAATTTCCTTTCTTTTTTTCCTTTTGTACTATTCCCTTTAAGTATTTTTTCTGTATTTTACCATTTTACCAATAAAATTATTTTTTTTATTTTACTACTTCCTAAGTATGTATTTTTCATCACTTATTTCAGAAACTTCTTCTATGTCATCTTCATTATTTTTTTCATTTTTGGAATCTATCCATAAATGTCCAATTTTATTACATTTATAACATTTCAATTCACATTTTTTTATCATGACCCATTTCCCCAAAAATATAATTTTTTTTTTTGCCAGAGGTGCTTATGAAATGTTCTTTTCTACAAAAAAAAAAAAAAAACATGTTTTAGGTTGTTCCCGGTATTTTATGACACCCCTATTTCCCTTTGCATTTATCATGCTTGGTATATGTGTATTTTTTCTCTTTTTATTTTTAACACAATATTGCAATCCCAACCACCAGTCCATATACCACTTTTGTCATAAACGTTTACAATGTCCACTAATTCTTTACATAAAGTTTCAAATGTCCTTCTAAAGTCTCTCTTTCTACCATTGGTCAAAATTGTACATGAATTTTCTTTTTGTTTCCCTGTTAAATAGTTTTTATTACATAAAGATTCAATGGGTTACATTCTTTCTTTTTTCATATTTTTCCAAGAAAATTTTCCATTGAAAAACAGTCTGAAATATAATGTCACAAAATGTCTCTTTGATAATAAGACTAAGTGCATCCAAAGGAGTTATTAAATTGCCCCACACTTCATACCTGTCCATTTCTCTGTCTTTTTTACTTTGAATCCTTACCACATACATTATTTTCATTATTTACATAATACACATTATTTACACTTTTATATATAATACAATACAATACAGTCCCATATGCTTTACTAATTCTCCACCCTTTTTTCCACAGCAAAAATGTATGTTCTTCAAAATCTCAGATAATATCCTTTTCCCATTAAACTTCACTTTATTGTGTCTTTCATTCCATATTGTCCATAAGATATGGAATATTTTTTTTTCCGTTTTCATAACCTCTTCTCATTCTTAGTTACCATAATACCCATATTCAAATACATTCATATTTAAATATTCAACCTTTTCAAAACTTTTCTGTGATGATAGGAGGTACTGCCAGCACAGCTAGCTGGAATTTTGTAAATAATTATATGTCATTTGTGAATATTAAACTGATTTATACAATATTCTTGTGTTACAAATGTATTAGAACTGTATGTCATGTGTATATCAAACTGATTTGTACAGATGTATGTGTTGAAAAGGTGTTTGTAAAGTGCTTGTGTTTGAAATGTATCCACAGTGTACCCTACTGGAGAGAACAGAAATGTACATGCACTATCGTAACTGTTTAAATGTATATGTTTTAACAAAGGAAACTGGAAGGTTAACCTCAGTCCAGCAAACTTTAAAATATATCTGAAATTATCTCACTTTATGGGCTAAGCCATAAAGATGCTATCTCACAGGTTTCAATGCAGCCAGAGACACAAAGTCTTTACTAGGAAGCTTTCTATAATGTCTTTGGGATGAAATAATTACTACTGTGGTGGCATGGGGGTATGAAATTCTTTTATGACTTCCAGCACCTGCCACAGATTTGAGAAAAAGTCCTTGTGTGTGTATTTTTGTGGGTAAGTGCTAAATCCTGCCAGCTTCCAGCAATGGGAGTTTGCATGGGAACTACAAGTTAAATGACCAGAAATTATGTAATTCTGAAAGCTATCCCAGAAATAACATTTTAGATATTATTTTGAGAAGTCTCTTACTGAGACTGAACATTCTGTATTTTATCTTGGTGCTGACAAGAAGAAGAACCATTCACCACATCATCTGCCTTGGTCTGTTAAGTAAGTAGGGAATAGTATAATTCTCCTAGATTCAGTCAGGAATATAGTGAAGCTTAGTTTAGATATTGTTTTTCTTTATTTGTCTGAGCCTGTCCTTCAATGTTATTTTAAATACTTTCTGTGATGTCAAACTCTGATGTCACTGTGAATATATATTTAGTATTTTCTTGTTCTTTTAAATTTTTCATTATGGCTGATCATTGTAGAGATATTTAAGTTTTGAGAGTATTTGCATATTTATTTGGTGACACTGTGGGCCACTCCTAACAGCCTTCCTTTTGATCAAATTATTATTTGTATTAATATTAATTTCACTCAGTATATTGGGTACCCTTGGAAGAGCCTCATGGTAGCTGGCAGAAGTGCCTGGTGACAATAATAACCACCTTATAGTCTGGGCAGAAGGAGGCATAGTTAGAAACCTGTGCCAGCCATTCACAGGTATCTGTGTGTATGTGTGTGTGTGTGTGTGTGTGTGTGTGTGTGTGTGTGTGTGTGTGTGTGTGTGTGTGTGTGTGTGTGTGTAAATGATACCTCAAAGAGTGTGTGCATCAGCTACTTGGGCGGGGACACGAAGCACTGGTTGGACAGAGATAGGAGGTCTTGGCTCGGACAGTCAGCTGAGATCTCAACTCTATAGCTGTCCCAGTGGGGAGTCTTATTGGGGATATGGAGAAAGAGGGAGAAACCAGCCCCAGACCGACTGTGTTGTGCTTGATTGTGCTTGATGCAGAGAGCTACATCTGGAGATACTGTGTGGACCTGTTATCCTCCCAATGAATGTCCCCATGGTGCCAATGGTGAGAATTGAGGCTGCTTGATTATTGGCCCAGGGGTTGGGGCATCACACTTTCAATGATTTAGTTTTACATATTTTTTTCTCATAACTTCTTCACTCTAAGACACTTCAGAAATACATGTTCCATTGTTTCTACCTCGACACAGTAATTGTACACTCTTTCTTATATTTTTTACAAGGTATGTTAGCTTTAATAAGCAGTTTACCTATTCTCAGTCTTTAAAGAATATCTCTACAGTGCATTCATGTAGTTTGTAAACCATGCAAATCTTATTTTAATAGCATTTGTTTTTATATTCTCTAAATGTTTCCATGAGAAAACATAATAATGTTCATTCATTATGTTCAAACACCATTTTTCCTATTTCCATAAAAGAATTTTGTTTTGGTACTCTTATATCTTTATTCACATATTTTTCCATCATTTCCCAAACTCTATCCTCTCCCAAAACCACTTATATTTAGCTTTCAATATAAGTTCTATTAAATTGCTATTCTCTTATATAATTCTACCAATGCTCTGTAAAGATTTAAAAAAGCCACATAAACAGTTGGATTAATTAACCCTAATCCCCCTTCATCTTCCTTAACATTGTTCTTAACATACAGAATCTGTCTTTTAACTGGATTTAGTCTTGATCCACATATAAATGAAACTACAGTAGACATTATCTCTTTTTCATACCTAGGCAGGGTCATATACACATTTGCTAAATTGGACACTATGCCTAAATGAATTGTAGCTTGTTCCAGAGTATGGGAAGTCTCTGGGATAGGAATCTATCTGTCCAGCATGTCCTGTTCATTGTGGTGAAAAGGTTTAGGTCCGTAGAATGTGTAGCTTGGAGGGATTGGGATTTCTTTAGGTGTAGCATGTCCAACAGCTCTGGGTTTGACATAGCTTTATATGTCAGGCAGAGATCACCTCGGAGTAGGCGATATGCTATGGAGTAATGCTTAGTTTTTTAGGATTGTCAGTGTAGGGCATCTGTTTGAGGCCAGTAATCCTCTTTGTGAGGTACATCTGTGGCCTTTCCAGCTGCTGCAGATGTCTTGTGAGGTACATTCCAAAAGGGGCATTGTACTTTATAATAGGTCTAATGAGTGTCGAGTAGAGGGGAACAATGACCTCTTTTTTCCTAGATGAGAACCCTTTTGTGATGAGGTGTGCCATGTAGAAGGATTTCCTGACTACTGTGGTGATGTGATTATCAAAGGAGAGACTACTGTCCACCTGGGTCCCCTGGTCTCTTATCACACATTCGGCATTAAGTAGACTGTGGCCTATGTGGTAGTTCATGGGTACAGAGTTTTTACCAAAGGGGATGACAATGCACTTTTTGGCATTGAGGTTGAGGCCATGGCTTTGATATCAGGCATCTGTCTCAGTGAGGCCTTCCTGTAGGATGCCCACATCATTTGGGGACTCAACTATGGCTTCTAGTTTGCAGTCATCTGCGAACTTCGTTAGCCAAAGGCCTTCTGTGTTAGCATGTACTTTAGAGAAGTAGATACCAAACAGGAGAGGTCCCAGGACTGAACCCTGTGGTACTCCTCTTGTCACTGGTTTGAAGTCAGATTTGGAGTCTGCAACTTTTACATTGTGGGTTCTGTCAGTGAGCCAATTGGCAACCCATCTTGTGACGTAGAGATTTATACCTAGTTTATAGGTTCATAGGTTGGTGCTAGGCTATCGGCCCTAGGGCCTATACAAGCCTAGCCATAACAATTCCCTGGCTATTTCTTCCCACACTATTTACTTCCCTGGACCCCTGTCTAGCAGGGTGACTGATGTGATCCCTGGGGAGAATTTCCTTTCTCCTATCCAGTCATCAAGGTTCCTTTTGAAGAGGGCCAAAGATGTGCTCTGCTTGACATGTATGGGCAGTCTATTCCAGAGTCTGGAGAGTCTCTGCATCAGGAACCTATCCCTCCAGCATGTTTTGTTTATTGTGATGACAAGGTTTAGATCCCTGGAGCGTGTGGCTCTGAGGGATTGGGATTTTTTTAAGTGTAGCATGTACAACAGCTCTGGGTTTGACATGGCCTTGTATGTTAAGCAGAGATCACCTCGGAGTAGATGATATATGACAGAGTATAGCTGGAGTTTTTTAAGGCGGTCAATTTAGTGAGTTTAGCTATAATTCCAGAATGGGGGATGGTGTCGAAAGCTTTTGTGAGGTCAAGATAGGCTGTGTGAACCACCTTACCCTCATCTACAGCTTTGGTGACTGCCTCAAAGAAGTCGATCAGGTTCAGAAGGCATGATCTGCCTTTCACAAACCCGAACTTGGTGGGGTCCAGAGTTTGTAGGTTACCAATGTCTTTGTTTATGAGTTCCATGATGATACGTTCCACGGCCTTACAGACCAGGCTCATCAGGCTAATAGGGCAATAGTTCCCGGGATTAGTGGTGGCTCCCCGTTTGTGGAGTGGGATAACTGTTGCTGTGTGCCATTCAGTGGCTACAATGCCTGATGTGAGACTATGATTGAAAATGGTGCTAAGGTGGGGAGCCAGTTTATTCTGAAGTTCATGTAAAACGCAGCCTTGAATGTTGTCCGGTCACATGGATGCTGTGTTTTTGGCTTTAGAGAGTGCAGCCTTTACGTGTGTAGTTGTGATTACAGGGACTCTGTTTTCTTCCTGTATAGATATGGGCCCTTTAGGGGGTGAGATGGGGATAAAGTTAGCACTGAACCTATCTGCCAGGACATTGGCGATATCAGTTGGTTCTGTAATTTTCATGCCGTTGTGCTGTAACTCAGAGCAGATCTGGGTGTTGCCATTGAGATTCTTGATATAGCTATAGAATGCTTTGTGGTTATCCCTAGAATCAGCAGTGATTTTGTTTTCGTAGCTAGCTTTGTATGATCTAATAAGGGATCTCAGCTTTTTACTGAGGCTGACCAGGGAACTCCTCTTCTCATGGGATTTTACTCTCTTTTGCAACAGTTTCTTCCTTCTGTTGTAGTGTTTGTTTATGGCAGGGGACCACCAGATTGGCTTCCTTTTTTTGGAGGATAGCGTCTTGGTTCTGTTTGGGATAGCACGATCCATGCACCCATGTAAGTGCTTATAGAGTGCATCTGTGTAGGATTCAGCAGTCGTAACTGTATTGTCCATCTGCATGGGTGTCATGAAGTTCGCCACTTCTGTCTTAAGAAGCATGAAGTTGGCTTTGGAGAAATGTTTTACCATGATTTCCTTAATGGGGAGTGGGGGCGGGATATTTATTATTAAATATATGTATTATTAAATATATTTAAAACTCCTATTTTGGCTGGTCCTTGTAGAAAGTATCTAACCTTTGAGAGTACTTATATTTTTTGGTGACATTGTGTGGGCCACTCCAGAAGGCCTAGCTGTTCTGGTTAACTACTATAATTTCCTATAGAATTCCTTTTCCCCCTCACTACTTACCAGGTAACATATTCCTCTTCAAGTATATCTTGCACTGATTCCAAAACTTCATTGTTTTCATCTTTTTTGCCCCTATTTTTTCTTTATTATTTTCTAGTATAGTGATCTGTTCTTCATGCTCCTTTTCTGCAATACTTTCTATATCACGTACAGATTTCTGTATCTGTTCTTGTTCAATAACTTCTACATCTTCTTCACATTCTACCCATATATGCCCAGTTCATCACCATTTTTTACATATTATATCACATTTCATAGCTTCATGCCCTGGCTTATGACAGATAAAATATTTTCTTTTATCACAATTACTAATCAAATGGTCATCCCTTCCACAAAAGAAGCATGTTTTTGGTTGTCTTCTATATTTAACAAAACCTCTATTGCCAGCTACAGTTATCACAATTGGAATATGTATAACATTTTCATTTTCCATTTTAAAATTACCCCACATTCCCAACCCCCCAGTCCATAAATCTCTATCATCATATATTTTTGTCATGTCCATAACTACTTTGCATAAAGTCTTTAAATAGTCTTTTAACACTTCTTTTTCAACCTCCATTCAAAATTTGCACAAAAATTATTTTTAGTTTCTCTGTGAAATGCTTGCAACACATAAGTGTCCCTAGGATTACAGTGTTTTTTTTTTTAATGTATATTGTTAAAATTTCTCCATTTACTGTCCAGTCTCAAACAAAATGTCACAATGCATCTCTTTATTAATGTGAATAAAAGGTCTGACCTCTTTGGGTACCCATTGGTGCAATTATGGTGTCCCAAACCTCATACCTTTTGAGCCCTTTTTCTTCTTTACTACTTAACTTTATTATGAATTTCTTCCTCACCATCTCTTTCACTTCCTCCACTCATTTCTCTCCTTCTTTTACTGTTTGTGCAAGCAGTCTCTTCTTTACTGCAGTCTCCATCACCTCCTCTTCATGTATCTCTTCCATAATTTCACCCCACGAAGCTGTCATCTCACTGTCTCGTTCACTCTGGTCTGCCATGTCTTTTAAGTAAATATCCAGCAACCCTGCTGACTGGAAGGTTGTAACAACACGGTCTAGTGTTGAATCTTTTCTTTGAAGATTTTGCTGAAAGATGTCTTCCAAGTCCAATATAGGTACAGCCTGTTTCCCAAATAATGTATCACGCTGCTGCTGTGAAGGCTCATCTGTCTTCAACTACTCCTGGCATTCCACTCCTTCTGTATGCTCCGCTATGCACATCTGCCATTCTGACATCACCTCTCTGCTCCGTGCCTACTTTCATCCATCCATATTCAACAATTTATTTCTCTTTCATGAATCTACATTGTCTCCACCTTGGTATCCTCAGCTACTATTACACAGTGTAATAAATATACAGGACAACTTACTTGTGCAATGTTAATTGATCTCAAAAAGCCTTTGATAACACAGATTACCATCTGTTTATCCACAAACTATTATAATTACTAAATTGAACAAGGTTTTAGTTTCATATTCAAAATTCATCAACCTAAAGAAACCACACAATTGCAAACTGGAGAAAATTTCCACAGTAAAATACTAATACCAGAGGTCTCACAGGTCTCAGCAATAAGACCTGTAATGCTCTCACTATTCATTAATGAAGTATTCGATGATTTTTATAATTTTTGTGACCGACAAGTTAACATCTCTGCAGATGATTTGCTACCTCTTCAAGCAGGCAACAATTCAACACACACATTCAAATTACAAGAGATTGAGTTTACTGAAACATACCATCGTCTTCTTTCACATTAACTCACACCCTGGGAGTCATTAACATTGTGTATACTTTTCAGTAAGCCTACATGATTTGTGCATGTCAGCATGATTAGCAGCAGTGTTAGTTGAATATCCAAGCTGTTAAGCAAGCCTTAGTAGCACCTATTAGTGGCCAACATAAGGGGTGCATCAACGCTGGAGCACACGATATAAACAAAAGGTGTTGCCTGTAGGCAAATCTACTGAGCAAGCACATGCAAACAGTGTAATACAAGGCAAGGCCAGCTCTAATGAAATAATTATGATGTAGGGGGAAGCAAAATGGAGAAAATGTACTCGTATTGGAGATGTGATTAGTGTACAAAGAACGTTTTTGTCATAAATTGTTTATATTAATATAATAAAGTAAACTGTTCAGTTTGTTGACCCATGTACATAAATAAAAATGGAAATGCTGACAAAGTATGTGAGAGAGACACAAAGCTACATTGTAACTAAGGGTGTAAGTGTGATAAATGTTTATAAAATGCTGAGTTAAGATAATAGTTAGCAAGGAAAATAGATACATTAGGGGATATTGCATATACTGCACTGATTGCATATCCGATGTGAATACAGGAAGTTATCTGTTGTACCTGACATTATGCTATATTTTCCACCTCATCGTGTATAAACATAAATAAATCCTACAGTTGTGTCTCATGCACTTCAGGAAGGGATATTTCTTTGCCATTTCTTGTCACATGTTACCACAGAAAGAATATTCTGTATTTAAACATGTATTAGTCAAGCAGGTATTGCATAGTAATGTAAATAACAATTAGTATTAGTATAAGTACTGTCATAAAACCTAAATGTACGGTTACCACTATACATGTTCTGTGTTATGCTCAGTAGTATTTGTGTTACTCACATGATTATATTGATAATGCCTACCTACACCTGTGTGGCAGGTGTACAGAAGTACTCTGCCCTGGTATGTATACTGTAGTAGTGATCAAAGGTAATAAATTACATCCACATGAGTGATGCTAGAACATATATACAGGTTAAAGAACTGTAAAGCTGGCATTGCCTTATGAGTTTTTAGGAAACAATACTGATAGCTGCTATGGCAGTGTACACATCTGTAAAACTATGGAAATATTGAGAAGAATCAGGGACACCCATGCAACCATTCCAATAACAGTAGTAAGTGATGAAAATGAACATTTTAAGCAACATGCATGTTGTGAATGATAGAAAGTTACAGTCAGTTCATGCATGCTCTGCGTGTATGTAGGAAAATACAGAGGAACATGACACATACACAGAGGTTTCACATTGACCAGGACATAAACATAATAATGATCTGATATACATATTACCATTTGTCTAACTGTAGCAGATGTGACATATGTACATACAAAATGAGTCATTCAAATCTGGAATATGGGAAAATGGACTTAAATCAAGGTAAACGTCAAGTGTAGTCAATTCACCAACAAATGAGATGTGTTTCTGAACGCCATGATGTAGATCAGAATGTCTAGAATGTATTTTTTATATTCAAATGTATAGAAAGTCCACACAAGATATGGGAAAAATAATAGTCCATGACAACACTATGCCATTAATATTTCAGGTAATGGGTAAATGTAGCAAATGTCAGGTTACTTTTATTTGTGACTATGATGCATGTGTGTTAATGTATAAGCGTATTAAAGTTCTGATGTGAATGCAGTATATTGTAATTAATAAATAACTCTGAAGTGAGCTTTGTTAAGAACAATATTAAGAACTGCATGACAGTACAGTACAGTACACACCCAGATGAAGCATTAAAGTGACCAATTGTAGATTTACATTGCACATACACCAAATGTACACTGGCTGTAACAAGTTGTTATCCTCTGCCCATAGATCACTGAGCCCACTGCATGGATGTTGTCAAAGCCAACATGACAGAAAGGCTAATTCAATTAAGTGTTGACAAAGAACAACAAATGACAACAAACATCTCATGACATTCTTTCATTAAAGATCTGTTTGTTAAACTGCATGCATCTACTACATCATTACACTGGGCATGCTCACAAGGAATTACAACAAAGACTGCCATGGCATTAACTAAACAACACAAACTCTCATAACACAGGCCCACCCACACTTTCTGATAATTTTGCAGCATGACACACATGAAGAAATGTTATATATGCACTCATGTCCTATAAAGCCCTAGAACAAAAGAATTACAGTAATACATAAATGTTTGAATGAAGACATGCAATGCAGAGCATTATTATTTAGAAAATAAGTAATGCCTGTTGGCAATCACTGTTATAATCAGCATTTGCATCTTGCCAGACTCAAATGCATACCAGGGCAGCTCTCAGAGAGATGTGTGTCAGCGACTGATGCCTCAGAAATGGGCATATTGATTTGTGTCATGAAGAACTTGTTTGAAGGGATTACATCAGTCTCACATTATAATGGATATAGATCCCCTAATTTGGATTGTGAGACTTGAAAATATGGCTCTCTTACTGTGCCATAGCTACTTTCACTGCCCAAGTCACTCCTGTCTGGCATAGTTAAGCAACAGAAAAATATTGCTAGATTCAAACCTTGCCAGTCATACTACACAATCTACAGAGCGGTGTATTGACTGTGTCTGCTATGGGAGATAGTAATGGAGCTTGTCACAAATATCATAAATCATGGTGTGAAGTAAGGAAGAGATTTTGGTGTCAATATATCCCATACAAGTTTGTCAGTGTGATGAAAAGGAGGTAGCTATGTTAGTGTTTATACAATTGTGAATAGTCCTACATCAGTGTTGCTTGGCTAAACCATGACTTCCTGCCTACATTATTTTGTACACACACAATCCCAGATTCAAACCACATCCATCTTTGTAGATATGCTATACAAGTCAGTACGAACTGCATGCACCACAGGAGCACTCACACCACAAGCATCATCAACAAATATTTGTTTAACTGCCATGAAATCCCCAAATGTGTTGAAAGTTTTTGTCTAGCATAAAAATAACTTTATACAATGGTGTTTCTGTCATGTCAGTGGACTCACATAATGCTATCATTTGCTGCAATCGAACAGCTGCTCATGTAAGTCCACAGGCTAAAGAAATGTGCATTAATCACACACGTCACAGTGGAAGTCTTACTGCAGGTGTGAGATTCTACATATGTGAAGTCATTACATCATATTCATATGTTGCAAATCAGTTGTTTGAGGTAAAATGCATAGGGGAGGCCTCACCCACCATAACTGTACATATTACAACTGTGGTGGATGTCATTGATGTATAGCAGTATACTGATACACAATGATTATAGTCACTCACTGCAGGGTTTGAATACCTTCCTACATGACCACAGAAGCTACATGATATTGTGTAGCCTGAATGTGTCACAGGAGAAATCTTCTACAATTGTGAGATATTTGTGTATTTGAAGACATTACCTCATCTTTTTGCTGCAAGGCATATGTGTGCCTGCAGTTTGGATAAGAGTAGTATGATCTGTCTCATTGTCACAAAATATTGCACGATGCTAGGTATGTCCAAATACACATGATGCACAATGCAGTCATCACTCTAATGGCAGAATCCCAATCATGCACAATGTGTAGATCATCACAAATTCAAACTCATGACTTGCTAAGGCAACAAGCTACAGAATATTGTCTCATTCCTTCAGGGCACAGGAGAAGGGGTCTTATTAATGTTAGAAAAGGCAAATTTCAACAAATTGCATCATCCATATTCAACAAAGAATTTACCTGTGAAAAATGTACAGAAAGAGGAATCCCAAGCTATAGATTTACACATCAGATAGGTGGGTGACAACATTGTTACCTACATGTGCATTCACACTCATACTGACACAGCTGAGTCTAAGGATTAATACATGGATTTGAACTGCATACCTGTAGAATAAAGAGCTGTGTTGTACCTTTAAGAAGCATTTCCAAGGACTGAACGTGCATATAAATAGCAACCACGTGCTAGCCTCAGGGACATTTTGAGAGTACAGTCAGAGAGTAAGCATGTATGAGTGTAATAGCTAGTTTGTTTATAAGTTTATCTAAGTTAAAGTTATTAAGCCTCAATCCTGATGTTTGTACATAATAAAGCTGCTTGAACAGAACCCACAAAGGCTCGTCTATTTCATCCTGACTGGACGAGTGATATGGCATCAGAACTGATATTCCAGAGACTGCTTTTCAGAGCTACAAGGTGCAAAGTTAACAGTAAGGGTAAACTAAGAGAACCAAGCACAAAAAAGGGCCAGAAACGAACAAAAGGTAATGAAAACTTGTACAAACGATTTATTTTACAAAAAAGATAAAATGGAGAATTACAAGGGCACAAACCGCATTATTAAATAAGCAAGAGGCACAAAAGGTTTATTAGTTGAGAGAAATGTCTAAAATTAAGATATTTGATAAAACAAGCATCAGAAAAACACATAAGGGGTTCAGAATTACCTCGGAATTGCAAAACGAGCATGTTTAAAGCAAATGAGCATGTTTAGAGCAAAACAAGCACAAGAAAAGTATAATAGGCATGAAAAAAGATTAAACGAGTAAAACGAATATAATAAAGGCAAAAAGGGCATATTAAGCATAAACAAAGCAAGGCGGCTGCATGTTTTTTGGCAAAGTACTGTGTTTTGGCATAACTACTATTTTACATTGTATTCAAGGCATAACTAGAGTTATTTAAAGTATCTCAAAGGGTGGAAAAGTGCTTACAATGTGTGCTTTTTACTGTGCATTTATTCTGAAGAATGTATTTGTGTGCAAAGTGCAACTATTTCGTGAAATGCAGTCCAAAATACATCCATTTCGAAAAGTTTCTTGTGCTGGGTGTGTCTATCCACTATTACAGAGTGTTTCTTGCACTTTAAAGAGTTATTTAGCAAAGTACAGCCATTTGTGAAAGTTTCAGTGTGCTGTGTACTGTTTATTTGCAAAGTGCAATTACTTCAAAATGTTTCTTACTCTGAACTTCTTCTGCCCAATTTATTTGCAAAGTGCAGTTATTTTGAAATGTTTCTTATACTGATAAGAATTGGTTTCATACAGTACAGTAATTTCAAGAGTATTCTTGTGCCCAGGAGTCTTATTTCACAGAGTTCAGTTATTCAGAGGCTTGTTGTGCTATTGAGCATATTTACAAATACTTGCATGAATTTCTAGTGGACATCTGAAATAAATAAACTACATAACAAAAGGAAAAAATTGCTGTCCAGGACCAAGAAGGAGCAGGTGCCCAATTGAAAGCAATCTATCCTTAGCCTGAACAAGCAAATAAGAGCACTAGTGAAATCTTCTAAAGCCAACTTTGAGTCCAAATTGGCTACATCTGCTAGAAACAGTCATAAGGCCTTCGTCACATATGTCTGCAATCTCAAAGGAAGCACCCAGATCTGTTCAGAATTGGTGGTCAAGGAAACCACATACACAAATGCTGTAGATATAGCCAATGTACTGGTTGACAGATTCAGTGAAAACTTCTCCCATCTGTCCTCCCATCAGTAAATCAGGAACTCCCCAGTACCTGCCCCCCACCCCTTATCTCTATGGAACAGGTCATCACTGCCCTCTCAAAGGCAAGAAATACAGCCTCCATGGGACCCGATAACATCCTAGGCTGCATCCTACATGAACTCAGGCATAAACTTACAGCACCATTTGGCACCCTGTTCAACCAAATCCTGAGTACTGTCTTTGTCTCAGCCAAGTGGAGGACAGCCACTGTCATCCCTTTACACAAAGGTGGAGAATCCACCGATCTGGGAAATTATAGACCCATCAGCCTAACTAACCTGATCTGCAATGCCATGGAATGGATTATCATGGATCTTATTAACAGGGACATTGGCAAGTTCCAACCACTCGACCACACACAGTTTGGCTTTGTCAAGGGGAGGTCATAGGTTCATAGGTTCATAGGTAGGTTCTAGGCTATCGGCCCAAGGGCCTACGCAAGCCTAGCCAACAAGGTTCCCTGGCTTATGCCATCCAAGCAAGTTATTTTCCTGTGCCATTGACGAGCAGACACTAAGAAGTGATCCCTGGGGTGTATTTCCTATTTCCCATCCACTCATCAAGATTTTTCTTGAAGAGTGCTAATGAAGAACTTTGCTTGACATAGATGGGTAGCCTGTTCCAGAGTATGGGAAGTCTCTGGGATAGGAATCTATCCCTCCAGCATGTCCTGCTTATTGCGGTGACAAGGTTTAGGTCCCTAGAGCATGTAGCTCTAAGGGATTGGGATTTCTTTAGGTGTAGTATGTCCAACAGCTCTGGGTTTGACATAGCTTTATATGTTAGGCAGAGATCACCTCTGAGTAGGCGATATGCTATGGAGTAAAGCTGGAGTTTTTTGAGGCGGTCAGTGTAGGGCATTTGTTTGAGTCCAGTAATCCTCTTTGTGAGGTACTTCTGTGGCCTTTCCAGCTGCTGCAGATGTCTTGTGAAGTACATTCCAAAAGGGGCATTGTACTCTATAATGGGTCTAATGAGTGATGAGTAGAGGGTAACGATGACCTCTTTTTTCCTGGATGAGAACCCTTTTATGATGAGGTGTGCCACATACAAGGACTTCCTGACTACTGTGGCGATGTGACTATCAAAGGAGAGACTACTGTCCACCTGGGTCCCAAGGTCTCTTATCACGCATTCGGTGTTAAGTAGATTGCTGCCTATGTGGTAGTTCATGGGTACAGAGTTTTTACCAAAGGGGATGACACTGCACTTTTTGGCATTGAGCTTGAGGCCATGGCTCTGACACCAGGCATCTGTCTCAGAGAGGCCCTTCTGTAGGATGTTCACATCATTTGGGGATTTGACTATGGCTCCTAGTTTGCAGTCATCTGCGAACTTCATTAGCCAGAGGCCTTCTGTGTTAGCCTGTACTTCAGAGAAGTAGATACCAAACAGGAACGGACCCAGGACGGAACCCTGTGGTACTCCACTTGTCACTGGTTTGAGGTCAGATTTGGAGTCTGCAACTTTTACAGTGTGGGTTCTGTCAGTGAGCCAGTTGGCCACCCATCTTGTGACTTAGGGATTTATGCATAGTTTATTGACTTTAGCTATAATTCCAAAATGGGGGATGGTGTCAAAAGCCTTGGCGAGGTCAAGATAGGCTGTGTGAACCACTTTACCTTCATCTACGGCTTTGGTGACTGCCTCAAAGAAGTCCATCAGGTTCAGGAGGCATGATCTGCCTTTCACAAACCCAAACTGGGTGGGATCCAGAGTTTGGAGGTTACCAATGTCTTTGTTTAGAGTTCCATGATGATACGTTCCGTGGCTTTGCAGACCAGGCTCGTCAAGCTATTAGATCTATAGCTCCCGGGATCAGTGGTGGCTCCCCGTTTGTGGAGTGGGATAACTGTTGCTGTGTGCCATTCAGTGGGCACAAAGCCTGATGTGAGGCTATTATTGAACATGGTGCTTAAGTGGGGAGCCAGTTCATTATGAAGTTTGTGTAAAACGCAGCCTGGGATGTTGTCCAGTCCCATGGATGCTGTGTTTTTGGACTTTAGAGAGTGCAGCTTTCACCTGTGTAGTTGTGATTACAGGGGCTCTGCATTATTCCTGTATAGATATGGGCCCTTTAGGTGGTGGGGGGGTAAAGTTAGCACTGAACCTATCTGCCAGGATGTTGGCAATATCAGTTGGTTCTGTAATTTTCATGCCGTTGTGCTGTAACTCAGACCAGATCTGGGTGTTGCCATTGAGATTCCTGACATAGCTATAGAATGCTTTGTGGTTGTCCTTGGAATTATTGGCAATTTTATTTTCGTAGCTAGCTTTGCAGGATCTTAGAAGGGATCTCAGCTTCTTACTGAGGCTGACCAGGGAGCACCTCCACTCATGGGATTTTACTCTCTTTTGCAACAGTTTCTTCCTTCTGTTGTACAGTTTGTTTATGGCAGGGGACCACCAGATTGGCTTCCATTTTTTGGAGGATAGCGTCTTGGTTCTGTTTGGGATAGCATGATCCATGCACTCATGTAGGTGCTTATGGAGTGCATTTGTGTAGGATTCAGCAGTTGTAACTGTATTGTCCATCTGCATGGGTGTCATGAAGTTCACTACTTCTGTCTTAAGAAGCATGAAGTTGGCTTTGGAGAAATTTCTTACTGTGGTTTCCTTAATGGGGGGTGGGGGTGGGGTGTGGATATCAAGAGTGATTAGCTTATGGTCAGATCGGACCAACGAGGAGTTGACTTCAGTTGTGGAACACTGGTTACTCATGTTGGTAATGACTAGGTCTAGGATATTGTTGCCCCTGGTGGGGGTGTGGATAAGTTGATCTAGGGCATTGGAGTTTATGAATTCCAGAAAGCATTACGCTAAGGAGTTAGTACATCAGTAATTTTCCCAGTTAATGATGGGGTAGTTGAAGTCGCCCATTATTAGCGTGTTTGGTTGAACCCTAATATTTTCCAGTACATCAAGAAAAGAGGAGTGGGAATCCTGGGGCGTGGTGGGGGATCTGTAGCAAGCTACAATTTGGATTGCAGTTTTACCAAGAGTTAGTTGCACTTGGATAACCTCGGATGCATTATGCTGAGCAACTAGCCTGGAGGTGTGGCTATCCTTAATGAATATGGACACACCCCCACCTTTGGTGTTTTGGTCCAGGTTAGATGACCGAAAAGTGTGGTATGAGTTATAGCCTGGTAGTGCAGGGGTGCTCTCTGGAGCCTTGAACCAGGTCTCAGTCACTGCACAAATATCGATGTTCTCCATTTTAAGGAGTGCCTCGAGTGAGTGCATTTTGAAATTTAGACTTCTAGCACTGAGTAGCATTGCCCTCAGTTTTTGCTTGCCTGTTCCTGTTATGGTGGTGAATTTGTTACTTGAACCCTGCCTAAAAAAGGCACTATAGGGGCAGCAAGAGCCTTAGCCAGTATCCAGAATCCTAGGGGCGACAGGTGCAGGCCATCTGTGGCAAAGCATCATGGTCTGTCGACCATGTCTTCCCAAGCAGACAGATACTGGATCCCCTTTGAATGACACCAGAAGCTTAGCCAATTGTTGAAATCAATCATTTTGTCCTTGTACTGCGGTATCATTCTGGGTGATGGCAGAATGCTACTCAGGACTAGGGTCATACCTGCCTGGGCTACAAGATCGCAGAGCTCTTCCATGTCTCTTTTCATGTAGTCCAGGGAGGTACGTTTCAGGTCATTCACACCAACATGGACAATGACAGAGTCATATTTGTACTTGTTGTAGAGTGACCTGAGTGCGTGGGTTATGTGTCGGATTCTGGCACCCGACAGGCAGCTGACAGTAACCTTTTCCTTGTTTAGCCTGGTGAGTGGGACATCAGTGAGCCTGACTATAGAGTCACCTATGACTAGTGTGTTGGGTATGTTGTTTTGCCTTATTGGCTATGTTTGAGTGGCACACTGAATCTGTGGGCTATGTGTCATTTGGGTTGTGTTAGGGGATGGAGGTTGCTTCTGTTTCTGCTTTGGAGGTCTCTGTTGCTTAGGCAGATTATTATTGAGAGCCTCCGTGAATGTTTTTGAGTTTCTATGTGCGGATTTCGGTGGTGTAGATGTAGTGAGACTATGATGAGTGTGGTGTGGTGCAAGTGTTTACTTTCTCCTCATGACTGTCAGGTTCAGTTTTGGTTGGTGAGAGCTTTACCTCCAGTTTGGCTAGATAAGTGCATCTCTCACAGGTTGTAGTGTTGGGTGGTAGGAGGAGAGGGTTGTCTGTGTACATGAGGCAATTTCTACATTGCCTCAAGATGCCCAGATTCATCAGATAGACAGGGGAGAACACTGGGAGCTGACCCTTGGACATGCCTGAATAAAAAACTATTTACCTCTAGATAAGTGAGGAAAGTGAGTACAAGAGCTGTTTTTCTCAATGCCCGTGAGAAAAGTAAGTACAAAAACTGTTTTCCTTTAGGTAATGAGGAAGACTGAGTGCTATAGTAATTAGTAGCTTATTTAGTGCTTATAAGTTCTGAACAAGTGCTGGTATGAATAAGCAAATTTAAGTGCTAAAACTAAGAATCTGTATCTGCACTAGACGAGTTACAGGACAGAAACAAGTGCAAATGCAGGCTTTCAAATCAGGAAGTTGAGAGTTGTCTGCTAAATCATGTCAACAATTACCAAAGCCATGGATGAGGGGAAGAGGGTGCACACCACTTTCCTTGACCTGGCCAACAACTTCAACACTATTCCCCACTTGAGCATAATAAATAAACTCTCTCAACTAGCATCAATCCATATGTTACCAGATGGGTAGAAAACTGACCCACTGATAAACCCCACCTAACCAAAATAGGGGAAGCCACCTCAAGCAGTAGACCTATAACGAGTGGTGTACCCCAGGAATCAGTCTTGGAGCCTCTGTTATTCGGTATATACTTCTCTGAGATGCAGGCCAAAGCCAGTAGGCCATGGCTGACCAAGTTTGCAGATGACTCCAAGCTGGGTGCCATTATCAATTCCCCAAGTGATATGGACAACCTCCAAGAGGGTCTCACTCAAAGAAATGACTGGTGCCAGAAACATGGCCTCAAGCTGAATGCCAAAAAATACATCATCATCCCCTTCGGGGAGATTGACATTCCCACATATTATCACATTAATAACAGTGTCCTAAGTACATAATCAATAGTGAGAGATTTGGCCACCCAGGTTGATAGCAACCTGACGTTTGACCACCTTGCTGCTTCCATTGTATGGAAAGCTTTCTACATGGCCCACCTCATAAGTAAGGGTATCTCATCCAGGGGCAAAGAGGTCATAAGACCCCTGTAGTCTTCCCTTATAAGGCCAATTATTGAGTACAATGCCCCCTTCGTGTGTACCTCGCAAAGCACATGCAGCAGCTGGACAGACCACAAAGGTTCCTCACCAGGAGAATCCAGGGCCTTAAACATCTACCATACACAGATAGACTAAAATCCCTGTCCCTCTACTTAGTTTCATACAGACTCCTCAGAGGTAATCTCTGTCTGGCATACAAAGCAATCTCAGATACCTCCTTGATAGGACTGCTGCATATCTGCAAGTCAAGCTCCACTTGAGTAACCCATATGCGCAACCTCAAACTGGTCTGTGATATCGACAGGAATTGTTGGTGAGACAGATTTGTGTCCCAGAGACTCCCACATCTGTGGAATAGACTCCCTCTCCACATCAAGCAGAGTACCTCATTATCCCTTTTTAAGTGCAACCTGGATAAATGGATGGGAAACCATAAATACACCCCTGGGATTCCACCTGTGTCCCTGCTGGACAGGGGCTTTGGATGCTGACTTGTCTAAACATAGGCTAAACTCTTGGCTAGGCTCATAAGGACCTCAGGGCCAATAGTCTAGTAGTCTCCTATGATCCTCTGATCCTGTGTGTGTGTGTTTGTGAATACTTGCAAAAGCCTTCACTGGTATTTGTTAATATGGCAGAGAGATTTAGAAAACCATTACCACTTGTACTTGATTAGAATGTTGCAGAGAATTGGAGAATATTTGAACAACAGTACGATATTTATATGCAAGCAGCTTATTCTGACAAAGATGCATACACAAGGGCATTCAGTTTGTGAAACCTAGCTGGGTCAGAGGCCATTGAATGAGAGCTTTCATTTGTGTATGCATCAGCAGTATATGAGGGAGAAGGTGAAAACCATCATATTGTTGTACAGGCTGAATCAAGGGAAGACCCCAAGTGTTTGAAATGCAAATTCAGGGAAATGTGTAACCACCAGGCAGATATTACATTGGAGAGGCATTTGTTTTACACAAGAGATCAGAAACCAGGGGAAATTTTTGCAGCTTATATTACTGACCTGTCAAATCCATGAAGTTACAGAAAAACATGTGGCTAGCAGAAGCAGGCCTACGCACATGGCACCTGCCACCCCTGCAGGCTTCCCAGGTAAAATCTGTAGTTTTCCAGCAAGTTCTATGAAAAGGACATGCTCAGTGTAGTACAAGGGTGAGTCAGCAAAACCCAAATCCAGCTTTATTGTTAACTGTCGCAATTGTGGTGCCAATCATAAGTCAAAAAGAGAAAAGTATTTAGCATTTGGCCAGCAATGCCACTAATGTAAAAAAAAATGGAACCATTTTCAAAAGTTTTGCAAATCAAGTAAACCTCACACAGTTGTAAAGAAGGGTCACTGAAAAAGGCAAGCTGATATATAGAAAGCTGCAATTCTACTTTCTACATGGACAGTGTGTCAGTGATTGGTGAAAAGGTTGACACAGTGAATTTGTTGGCAAAGAATAAAGTATTTTGTACTGTCCAAATCAATGGTAAATCCACCAAGCTCAAAGTAGGCACTGGCTCAAAGTGCAATGTTACATTAGCAGACAAATTTGCTAAGGTGAGAGCTGGTGAGCAACTAAATGTGGGCAGTTGTGTGAAACTTGTTGCTTATGAAAGTGAAGAAATTCAAATCGAAGGCTCAGTAGTGCTTTCATGTTATTTGGTGAGGAACTGTTATAGCTTGCTATTCTATGTAGATCGAAGGCCTGTGCAGTTATTATTGGGTCTCAGAGACAGTTTGAGAATGAATTTGCTTTCCTTTGCCAAAGAAGTCCATCATATAAGCACATATCATAGTTCCAATTTTACTGAAGTTATTTTCCTCAGCATATGCTGATGTTTTCGATGACAAGTTGGGCAAACTTCCAGTTGTGTATTCTATGAAGTTATACTCAGAAATCAGTCCAGTGGTCAGACCAGCAAGAAAAATTCTGATAACTATGCAGAATAAAGCCAAAGCTACGTTGGATAAAGTAGTGCAGCAAGGTGTAATTTGTCCAGTAACATAACCAACTGTCATCCATGGTAGCAGCCCACAAAAGAGGCACAGACAAAATCGGAATATGTATTGACCCAAGAGATTTGAACAAAGCATTAAAGAGGCCGCACCATCCAATGCAGACAGTTAAGGAAGTTGTAGCCCTAATACCAAATCCCACTGTTTTTTCTGTCTTGTATGCAAAAAGTTAATTTTGACAAGTGATGCTTGATTGCAAGTCCTTATTACTGACTACTTTCAGCACCTCATTTGGCAGATATAGATTCCTCAGGATGACTTTTGGAATAAATTCTGCAAGTGAAGTCTTTCAGCATGCAACGGAGCAATTTTTTTCAGGTTACCCTTGTGTCATAATAGTAGATGATTTATTAGTTGGAGGCAATGGTGAAGCAGAGCATGACAGAAATCTTAAGAAAGTTCTAGACAGAGCACATGAAATTAACTTAAAGGTCAATCCTCTGAAGTGCAAATTCAGACTACCAGAAGTTACATATGTAGGTCATTTATTTACTAGCCCTGGCTTGCGACCAGGTCTGTCCAAGCATGCCGCCATTCTTGAGATGCCAGCACCAGATAATGTTCAAGATGTACAATGTTTTCTTGGTATGGTCAACTATTTAGGTAAGTTTATACCAGGTTGTTTATACCAGACTTAGTGAGTTGACAGCATCTTTGAGAGAACTGATGTGCAAAGATGTTATATGGACTTGGTTGGAACAGCACCAGACAGCATTTAAAGATGTTAAGCAGAAAATTGCCACCCCACCTACATTAAGATACTATTATGTCAATAAAACAATAACTCTTTCCTGAGATGCTTCAAAAGTTGGTCTTGGTGCAGTTATTCTTCAAGGAGGCAGACCCATAGCCTATGCATCTCGAACTCTTACCCAAACTGGAATGCAATATGTTCAAATTAAGAAAGAACTTTTGGCAATAGTATTTGCATGTTCAAAGATTCATGATTATATTTTTGGTCAAGCTATATTCAGATTGAAACTGGTCACTAACCTCTAGTCACTATTTTAAAGAAGCCTATGGATTCAGCTCCAGTGAGATTACAAATAATGATGCTCAAATTGCAAAAGTACAACTTCAAAATGGTCTATACAAAAGGCAAACTTCTTTATCTGGCTGATACCTTATCCAGATTGCCCAGAAATACAATGAAACAGCAGGAAGCAGAAAATTTCGACCTGGGTGTCATGGAAGTACGTAAGTTTTCTACCACGAGACTTGATGAGCTGAGAGATCATACAAGGACAGATCCAATTTTGCAAAAGCTCAACCACTACATTAATGTTGGATGGCTGCCAAAGCAATCTAGTGTACCACCTGAAGTGCAATTTTTTTTCCTTACAGAGATGAGATGTTGAGGGAAGATGGTATTATTTTCAAAGGTTCTAAAATTGTTGTTCCTGCTTCCTTACAACATGAATATATCCACATTTTACATCATGGTCACCCAGGTTCCGAATCTACCAAAAGAAAGTCGAGAGGACTAGCATTTTGGCCTTCTCTAGTAAAAGATATTGATTAAGTGCTTTCTTCTTGTTCAGTTTGTAATAGTACTAAACTGCATTTGCAAAAAGAACCACTTCATTTAAGTCACGTTCCTGAACTACCTTGGTCAACAATAGCCACTGATATATTCAAGTGGAGCAATCAGCATTACTTAGTGCTGGTAGACCCTTATTCGAACTGGTTTGAGATTGATTTACTACCTAATCTAATGTCCACTGCTGTTATCACCAAGTTGAAATGTCATTTTTCAGGCCATGGTAGTCCACACAAAGTTATTTCTGACAATGGTACCCAATTTACCAGTCAGTTATTTCAGAAATTTGCAAAAGAGTGGGACTTCGTACATGTTACTAACAGTCCAGAATTTCCACAGTCAAATGGACTAGCTGAACATGCAGTACAGAGTGCAGAGCAATTACTGGAAAAGTCAAAGTGTGATAATACCAATGTCTTTTTGAATTTACTCAATCTCAAAAACCTACCCCATGATGATATACATGGCTTGCCTGCTCAGAGACTTCTGTCTAGGCAAACCAGTTCAACATTGCCTGTCAGTTCCACTTTGTTGAGGCCTAAAGCTAAAAACAACAGAGCAATGAAAGCCCAACTATTCAGAAAGCCTTCTTTCCAGAAGTCCAGTTGTGATAAATTGTGCAGATTTTTTCATCCATTGAAAGAAGGAGAGACAGTGAGGATATAAATGGCAAAAGGCTTTGACTACATTGGTCAAGTAACAGGTATATGTGGTGAGCAAAGATCTTATTTTGTAAAATCAGATGGTGTGCAGTACAGGAGAAATCACATGCATCTACTTCCTGCATCAGAACCGTTATTGCAGCATTGTTCCTGTGATACAGACTGTAGATCTCAGAGCAATCCAGACAATGCTCCTGTTGCAAAACGTGCCTTGACTCCTACTTCCATTTCTGATGATGTTCCTGATGTACCTAAGGTTGAACATTCAGCAGAGACAATCACAGTTGCTAAACCTAACTCTAATTTCTATGCCACACGATTTGGTTGTATTTCCATACCTAGTGTGAAATACACAACAATCTGGACATAGTTGTATATATGTATCTAGTTCTGTATAAATAAATACGTCCAGGGGAAGCAAAATGAAACTGTTACAAAACCAATACCACTGAAAGGAAAATAACGTCTACTGACAAGAAAATAGCGTATACTATTTTATTAGCCGCTTTCGTAAAAAACTTCATCAGAATAGTTACAACAAATCACCTGACATCTTAAATATCCAGTACTAATCATGTGACCAATTAATTAATTAAAACAAGATAATACAATTTTAAAAAAACAGTTCACCTTAAAAACTCATAAATAATCAAAGTCATTCTTAGTAACCTAATGAAAATGGGATAAAATAGAATAACCTACTTTGTTTACATTCAACCTACGTTGATTCAAATAGCATTTAATATTAATGGTCTCATTGAGTCCAGGGGGGCTGTCCGACTTTAATTTAATTTGCCAGTAGGTCTCTCTTTGTAGGAGGAAGTTCTTAAAATCCCCTTCCCTCAAATCTTTCCGTCCCACCTCTAGTGTTGTATATATGTATGTGTGTGTATATACAGATAGATTTACATATATATATATATATATATATATATATATATATATATATATATATGTGTATGTATATATATATATATACACACACACACACACACACACACACACACACACACACACACACACACACACACACACACACACACACAGACACACACATACACACATATTTTGGTTTATCTCAAACTTCATATACTTCATATGGTCGAGATCATACATTTGAGTTTCCAAAAATTCAAACCAAAAAAAAAAAAAAAAAGGCAACAAAAGTCTACATTTTTACAAGGAGGCAAACCCCCACCACCCCCATCCACTGCAAATTATATATTCCAACTGTGAGTTCTCAATACAGTGGGAAAAAGGGTAAATTCCCTGATCCCCACTGTACTGCTACATCCATACAATGGCTTTAAGTTTTTGGAAACTCGAACATATATAGTCTTGGCCATATAAAGGTTGGGTTTCTGAAAACTCGATCATCTGACATAAACCCATATATATACATATATATATATATATATATATATATATATATGTGTGTGTGTGTGTGTGTGTGTGTGTGTGTGTGTGTGTGTGTGTGCATATGTATGTGTGTATGTTGTGCATGCATGTGTATTATGTGCATATGTGTGGTGTGTATATATATATATATATATATATATATATATATATATATGTATATATATACATATATGTTTACATTGTTTCGTTGAATTTCATTTCACTGAATTTCATTTCACCCTGACCACTTCGCTGAAAACTCAAATTAATGAAAACTCATTTCATTGAATCTTATTTCACTGAACTGCAGTTAGTATATATGGGACTGTGTAGAGTACTGTAAGGCAAATAAAAGGTATATGCCCTTGTCCGCACTGTAGTGTGATCCTGGAATTAGTATATATAGTTGGGGGGTGGGGGGCACAGCCCCTCACATTGGAGGTTTTGGGGGCGTAGCCCCCCATTTTAGTTTGAGTATATTTTGTCTTCTGGAAAGTGTTAGTCATTGGTGTTGTAACTATTCATGTCTAAGTTTTTGATAAAATACAATATAAAACAAACAAGGTGGGGGGGCTATACCTCCAGCACCCATCAATGTGGGGGACTGTGCCCCCAATACCCCACCAATCTATATATACTAATTTCAGGATCGTACTACAGCGGGAAAAAGGGCATATACCTTTTACCTGCCTTACAGTACTCTACACAGTGCCATATATACTTAGTTCAGTGAAATGAGATTCAGTGAAATGAGCTTTCAGTAATTTTTGTTTTCAGTGAAGTGGTCGGGGTGAAATGAAATTCAGTGAAATGAGATTCAATGAAACAAAGTAAACCTCTATATATATATATATATATATATATATATATATATATATATATATGGTTTACCTTTGAAAGGTTGAAAATTTGAAAATCAACCTACCGAATGACCCATTGTGCGAAAAGGAATGACAAAAATCGTCAGTCCAATCTGCACTGAAGTTCTGAAATCAGCAAATTGAAAACCAGATTCGCTGATTTTCGAACTTCAATTCAAAAGACATAGTGTAATGAAGGGGGGCAAGCCCCCCTGCACCCCCACCCCCCTCCTTTATTATTCTAACTCCGAGGTTGCACTACAGTGGGGAAAGGGTCCACTTCCCGATCCCCACTATAGTGCACTCGCCTAAATGCCGAATCTGCAATGAGCGAACATTACTGTGCAGTCGCTCATTGCACATTTGATGCATTTTGTTTTCGGCCTTCTGAGAACTTGAAAAAGTCCTTTTGGACTTTTGAATTGCACACGTGCATTACGCACATGTAAAGTTAAACCATATATATATATATATGTGTATATATATATATATATATATATATATATATATATATATGTATATATATATATATATATATATATATATATATATATATATATATATATATATATACACACACACACACACACACACACACACACACACACACACACACACACACACACACACGTACAGAGATAAATATGATGGATAGATATATGTGTGTGCGTGTTTCAACTGTCTAGAATTTTGCAGAAAGTTCAGATTTTTGCTTCATATTTTAGATTGGTTCTTTGTAAGACCTGTGTTTTTTTTTTTTAGCAAATTAATTTTTGCTCTAAAAGGTTGAGTGGTATGTATGTATTATGTATGTTTGTATGTATGTGTGAATGTCTGTCTGTATTATATTGTATAATTCATACATTTCTTTCTTTCTGAAAATATTTTCATTATTTCTTTGCATTGTTTTTGTTTTTTTTTTTTTTTTGCCCAAGAGTATGTCTATAAAGGGTGCACGAGTCAACTTTTTACTCATGGTTGACAAACCAAATAAAACAAAGAAAAAAGCTTAAGCCAGGTACTCAGACTAGACCAGAGAGTGAAAGCAAATGCTTACTATGCCATAAAGCCTAAATTAACATATGCAGAGTAGATATGAGGTAAAAGGATGAGGGGACATACAATACTAATATTTCCAATTTGGGATAAGGATGTAAGATATTATGATGGCCATGGCTCAGGGGTCATTGAAAATATCATAAACTTGTCTGGCACTTTATCATAGGAGGTTAATGTTACATACTGCTAATATCTAGGAGAGTGATGTTACATGCTGCTAATATCTTCATTCCTTAGTCCTGAGTTTGACTTGGTCTCTATTTGCAAACTGTTCCTGAAGAATTCACTTACATTAAGTTGCTTATGAAAACAGATAATTGAGGCATGCTTACATGATTAACAAGTAAATTTAACAAATGCAGGAAAGAGAATCTTTGCTATATTTCCCTTTAAACTAAAACATGGACTTTTTGTAAAAATGCTGTATCTCATAGGAGAATGCCAAACTTCTTCAAGCATATTAACAATTTGTTTCATTCATTTGTTAAGCAGGTAAGCCCAGTGTTCCTTTTCGGGTTGAGCTACGTGTCCCAAGTGATTAAAGTGATTTGCTCAGTCGCACAATGATTCACCAGAAGGGTTATTTTAATAAAGAATTCTTAGACCCAAGAATGAAAGAAATACAGAATAATGTACTTGTATAGAAATAACAAGGGAAGGAATGGATAATGAAGCACTGACAAGAACACAACTCGTTTGTCAATGTGAACTGTTGAGCAGTTGTGCAGACAGTTTGCAGCAGTGATAATTAAATGTACGACTAACATAATAAGGTTATGCGAGTCAATAGAAAAGTAGAAGTAAAGACAGAAAATCGCTTCTGAGTTCTAATTTTATCCTGACAATGTCTTTATAGATAATATTTTTAATGGGGTCAGCAGTGATTTGTTAGGGCACAGAGTAGGATGGCTGCCAATATCAGAGAATAAAGGTTCCTTCGAGACATAAAGAGCTGTGAAGCAACAGAAATAACAAAGATAGATTCAGTAATAATTGCACAGTTAAAATAAATGTATTGCTCATAACTGTGGATGTGTCATAAGCTGTATGTCTCATAATATTTCATGAAAAAATTATGTGGAAATGTTTATAGCTAGCAAGGAATGCAGTTTTTGTTATGCAAATATAAAACTCCGTTTCGCATCACCATAGCTATGAGAAATAACATCATGTTTTGATACCGTGGGATCAACTGGCTACTTGTTTTGAGATGAAATTATTGAAAATTGTTACTGTTAAGAGGATGTTTTCAATAAAACAAATGATGGCTTATGACTGGTAGTTTGCAATACTTTGCCCTAAATTGTTCAATGAAGACATTTCCTGATGGATTATAAATATAGATAGGCACAGTTTGAAAGCCTAGCAGGAAAGCAATTTAGTGAAGTAAAAGTAAAAATCTCATTTTGTGTTCTTGCACATGTTGGTCTTTTTTTATATCAGAAATGAAACATTGCTTAATTTCCTGATTTGCTCAGAAAAGTTTGAAAAATTAAACATTTTAGGTTATGTTAGGTAAAATAAACATAATGTCCTTATTTTTCAGTTTTTAATATTTTTATTCCAAAGGTTGACTGTAGGACAATGTTTACATTTGGAACAGAAAGCTTGAGCACTATTGTTTAACATATTTGACCTGTTGCATTGCATTTTTTTATTATTGAAAGTATTCATTGTTATATTTCCTCCCTTCTCTTGGTGTAGGGTTGGGAGGGTGGCCTAATGGTTAAGGTGCAGCGTTTGAGTCTCACAAGCGATAAATGGCTAGGCTTAAAATGTCTCATAAGGGCAGTTAGCTTAGTACTAATCTATGAACCTATGTAGTTGCTGGTGACTTGCAGATTTTCGGTCATGGCCAAGCAGCATGTTTGCTCTCTCAACTTCCCAATCAACCAAATTTTTAGCCTGGAATGTCAGGAGTATATCCACTTGGCAAAAGGTAATAGAATATTTTACTTAACTTAAACAGCAGCACAACCTACAGATTATCAGTCTTCAGGAAATTAAACTTAAGTCAACAGCAGTGAATAGTTTTCTTAAATATTGGAGATGGTGGGAGGAGGCCTGTTATGCCCCGATGGCAAAGAGAAGAGTTACTACCATGTTTCACCAGTCGTTGAATTGGTTACTGTGTACAAACTCAAGGGCATTCAGGGTCAATGACTACTACTTAGAGTAGCATCTTATGAAGGTCCTATTATTTTAATCAACTTTTTAGCCCTAACACAGACTATGTTGAACAATCTACACAGTTTTGTAGGATTATTGAACAGGTGGGGCAGGGTTGTGTCCCCATAAATGTTGGAGGGGTCTTAAATATAGCCATTAACCCAAATATGGGTAGACTGCTGGCTGGAAGTGTGAGGTTGCCACATCTGACCAAAAGATTAAATTATTTTATGATGGACTGCATTGGCTGACACATGGAGGATTATGTACCTGGTGGAAACTGATTATATCTCCCTCACAACAGGAACAGGGGTAGCTAGCAGGCTGGATTACATCCTTATAAATACAAGTAAATTTAAAATGATTCTGTCATGTGAGCTTTGTAAGCCCCCCCGCCACCTCACTTCTTCTAAGATCATAACTTGCTCACTCTAGAGATCCTTAGAGAGGTAGATCCCCATGCAGGAAACTCTTGGGAGTAGATCTAAATCTGTTCAGTCCGGGAAGTCATTTATGACTATTCAGCTTAATAATTTTATTGTTGGCAAGGCTAAACTAAATTTTGACAAAAGACAATACTGGGACCACTTTAAGATTAGAGTTAGAACTATTACTCAAAAGCTGTCTAGGGAAATAAAGGAAGGAAGAACCCATAGGACAAAAGAGTTAGAGTATCACTTTTAAGTTAGGGGAATGCAGAGAACAGATTATCTGGTGGGAGATTACATAACTGCAAAAGGAATATAAATTTATTTATTTATTATTTATTTATTTTACATTTGTTGACCGGGCTAGTCTAGCTGGATATATGTCCATTTTCAGTAGAGGCCTGGGGAGAAAAGCTCCAAACAGGAAAATGACAAAGTTAAACTAAGCAGTTCTACAGAATTAAAACTAGGCAATACTAAATAAATTGAACTAAGCATTTCTATACAGAAAACGTAAAATAAAAAAAAATTTTATCTTTTACAAAATCACACTAGAAAGTTATGAGCAATTATTAGATAAGGGAATAACAAATGTATCTTATTCTCATTATAGAAGAGTAAGAGTACAGTTGAAGGCAGTGGATACAGGTGTAGGAATAGAGTTAAGATTATAGAATGGAAGAAAAAAGATATCAATGGGGGTTAGTACATTCATTCAACTGGTGGGGATTGTGAAAAGATGGAAAAGGTAGAGAAGATGGGCCAATGTAAGATATTTTATAATAATCCCATGGCCCAAGTCAACACAAATGGTGGCAAATCTGCAACCTTTTGTGTTGTAGTGATGAATGCATCAAGAATGCCCACTATCTCCACTACTCTTTGTGCTTCCTGTAAAGATAGTAGTAGCATATTTGGGTCAGCATTAGGCTAACACAGGGCTAAAAGTTAAGGATTCTACAGTGTACTCCTCATCCTGCTTCACTGATGATAGTCTCCCATGGGTCAAAGATCCTGTGGCTAACCAAGGCAGAATCATAGGGATCTTTGAATGTTTTGGGCATAATTCTGGTCTCATCCTTAACCAGCATAAATGTTTCTTGCTTTACCTGAATGCACAAGCAGTCCAAAAAGAGAAATCTCTGCTAAGTAGGAATATAAGGGTGATCTCTTCCCAGACCTACATAGGTATTTGTCTATTTGCTAATGTGTGTGTTCTATTACTGACCTAAAGTAAATCTGCAACCTCTTTGAAAATCCACCAGAATAACTTTAGAAGAATGGCATAAGATGCATCTTCCATTTTTGGCCAAAATACAGGAGATTAAAATGTACCTCTACCCTAAATTTGTATTTTTTTATTAGGCATGGCCCTTTTATTGATAAAGCCTGCTTCCCACAGAAGTTCCAAAAACTCTACTTCACTTTTTTGGTACAATAAACCCTGAATCAACTCTTGAAAGAAGCTAACAGGATCAATTAAACATGGTAGACTGAAAACGCCTGACCTTAAGAGGTGTGCTGGGGCTGCCTTTATTACTCAGACTTTGCAGGCTAGAATACTACCAATATCCATTTGGGTACTTATAATAATGAGAGTGATGCAACATGGGAAGGCTATATGGGCACAGGATGAGAAAAAACATAATATAGGATCCCAAAAGGAGAGTCTCTAATGGCCTGAGGGAAATTCTGGGTCTGGATGTGCTCTTGTTATGATGCACTTGGGCTAGACTATGGAATAATCCTGCATATCGGTAGATGACAAACCCCTTTCTTGGCAGACGTGGATCGATCATGGTATCCTTTATTGGTTAGATCTATATACAAAGATGGTATCACACTCATATCATAGCATATAGACTAGGGGGGAGGAGGACTGTAGGTTTTGGCAGTATCTCAAACTTCATTCGATCCATCATTTAGTAGATATAAGATCTCCCATTTGAATAGGGGCAGGACACTATCACCACAGCTTGGGAAGATGTTTAGTACTAGGATTTTTCAAAGAGGCACACTGGTGGCAATGTATCAGCATGTTATGACAACTACACCATGTGGAAGGGATCTGCTTATAAATAAGTAGACTGCTGCCCTGAATATTACACTTATGTTGAATAAATGGGAAAATATGACAGTAATGTAGCAACTATTTTCCAACACATCCATTCATGCTGTTAAATACTACAGGCTTATCCATCAGTGGCAGCACTCTCCCCTTAGGCTATTTATGAGGTGAAGGTTACAAATACTTTATGATGGAGATGTGAATAAAGAGAATATTGGAAAGGGTACAGGATGTTGCATCATGGGCATTGAGGCAATGTCTACCACTGATTCAGATACATTTCATGCCAGGCTTCCTGGTAATCAGCTTATTTGACTCAGAATTGTAATTCTGACAACAGCTGCTATAATCTTTATGCAGTGCTAGTCAAACACTGACAATCAACTGGGGGATATTGCTTGTTATGAGCAAAGGCTATGGTGTAAATATAGAATGGGTCAATAGAGGGAAGAGTTTCAGGAATATTGGTTAAGTTTCCTTTACCACATACAGCAACACAGTATACTGTTTCATACGATTCACAAATAGAGGCTAGCGGCTTCTTTTTCATGTTGTATGAAATTTGAACTCAGTTATATTAGTAAAACTTAAGTTAGTATAGCTGTCCTTGTACACTGAACCTTTTTTCCCTCTAGTTCCTAGTTTCAGATGCAGGGATAATGAATTTGTTTATACTGTCTTTTTCCATTTGTTTGTCTTTTCTTTGCTTTCTGCATTGATTTTTGCTTTTTATTTAGCTAATGAAAATATGCCAGTTTACAATCAAATGTAACTGCTATTGTTTCACTGTCATTTGGAAAGTTATGTCTTATTAATGAATAAAGTTTATGATATATTAAAAATTGGAACAGAAGGTGATTTTGCCATGCCGTGCCGAAGATGCCCTTGCTGGGACAATGACTGTACAATTTGTCCAGGAGCTTAAAAATGACAACTGTTTCATTCTTAAATAGGTAAGATGACATGATCATGTAAATAAGTTATAAAATATGCTGAGATTATGTAATACACAAGTCATACATATCAACAACAAATGTTGCTCTCTCTATCTCCTTTTCATGTAGACACCTGTGCTAGGATCTTTAGATTCTCATTCATAATGTTATAGCCCAGGTCAAAATATAATGTATAGAAATTATATTCTAAAACCCAAAGGCTGTATTACATATCCTGGTTATATTCTTGGAATGAAAATCAAATAAAAATGCCTTTCTTTGTGAAAACAGAGCTGGCATTATAAAATAAAAGACTTTGGGATATAAAAGAGATGTAGGCAGTACAGTGGCAAACAGAAATATGCATTACTATCTCTTGGATTCATGAAGACTCGACATGCTATGAATCGTGCCATCCCAAATAGAACCAAGATGCTTTTCTTCAAAAAAAGGAAGCCAATCTGGTGGTCCCCTGCTATAAACAAACTATACAACAGAAGGATGAAACTGTTGCAAAAAAGAGGAAAATCCCAGGATGCAAAAAACTCTCTCACCAGCCTCAGTAAGAAGCTGAGATCCCTCATAAAATCCTCAAAAGCTAGGTATGAAAATAAAATTGCCAAAGATTCCAAAGACAACCACAAGGCATTCTATAGTTATGTCAAGAATCTAAATGGCAATGCTCAGATCTGCTCTGAGTTGCAACAGAATGGCATTAAATATACTGATCCCAAGGATATTGCCAATATCCTGACAGATTGATTTAGTGCCAACTTCACCCCACTCTCACCCCCTAAAGGGCCCATCTCAATACCAAAAGATTGCCAAATTCCGATAATCACGGCCACACAAGTAGAAACCGCACTCTCCAAAGCTAAGAATACAGCATCCATGGGACCAGATGACATCCCAGGCTGTGTACTACATGAACTACAAAATGAACTGGCACCTCACCTAAGTGTCATGTTTAATCATAGCCTCACCTCAGGCTTCGTGCCTACTGAGTGGCGCACAGCTACAGTTATCCCACTCCACAAGGGAGGATCCACCTTGGATCCTGGGAACTACTGTCCTATCAGTCTGACAAGCCTGATTTGCAAAGGCATGGAACGCATTATCATGGAACTTATAAACAAAGACATTGGCAACCTTCAAACACTGGACCCCACCCAGTTTGGGTTTGTGAAGGGCCGATCTTGTCTCCTGAATCTGATTGACTTCTCTGAATCAGTCTCCAGAGCTGTGGACGAGGGCAAGGCAGTCCACACAGCCTATCTGGACCTCGCCAAGGTTTTTGACACCATCTCCCACTCTGGAATCATAGATAAACTTACTAAGCTGGGCATAAATCCCTACGTCACTCGATGGGTTGCTAACTGGCTTACTGACAGAACCCAGACAGTAAAAGTAGCCAACTCCAAATCCAACTCCAGACAAGTGACAAGTGGAGTACCTCAGGGTTCAGTCCTGGGACCACTCTTGTTTGGCATCTACTTCTCTGAAGTACAGGCCAAAACTAAGGGACTCTGGCTAACAAAGTTTGCAGATGACTGCAAACTGGGAGCCAATATTGAATCTCCAAATTATGTGGATATTCTACAAAAGGACCTTACAGAAAAAGATGCCTGGTGCCAGAGCCATGAGCTCAAGCTTAATGCCAAGAAATGTATAGTTATCCCCTTTGGAAAAAAAACATGTACCCATGAATTACCACATAGGTGGCAGGACACTAAACATCGAAAGTGTGATGAGAGACTTAGGGACACAGGTGGACAGTGGTCTCACTTTTGATAATCACATTGCCACAACAGTCAGGAAATCTTTCTATGTGGCACACCTCATCATTAAGGGCTTTTCATCCAGAAAAAAGGAGGTCATTGTCCCAGTGTACTCATCCCTCATTAGACCCATTATAGAGTATAATGCCCCATTTGGTATGTACCTCACAAGACATCTGCAACAGCTTGAAAGGCCACATAAATACCTCACTAAAAGAATCACAGGCCTAAAGCAGATGCCATATACTGACCGTCTAAAAAACTCCAGCTATACTCTGTGGCATATCGTCTACTCAGAGGCGATCTCTTCTTAACATACAAGGCCATGTCAACCCCTGAGCTGTTGGACATGCTCCACTTAAAGAAATCCCAATCCCTCAGAGCCACACGCTCCAGGGATCTAAACCTTGTCATCACAATGAACAAAACATGCTGGAGGGATAGGTTCCTGACCCAGAGACTCCCCATACTCTGGAATAGACTGCCCATACATATCAAGCAGAGTGCCTCATTGGCCCTCTTCAAAAGGAACCTTGATAATTGGATGGGAGATAGGAAATTCACCCCGGGGATCATGTCAGTTGCCCTGCTAGACAGGGGCCTGGAGAAGTAAATATTATGGGAAGAAATATCCAGGGAATTGTTATGGCTAGGCTTGCATAGGCCCTAGGACCAATAGCCTAGTACCAGCCTATGAACCTATGAACCTAAAGCAGATGTCCTATGCTGACCATCTAGAATTGCAATTCTGAGTCAAATAAGCTATACTCTGTGGCATATCGTCTACTCAGAGGCGATCTCTGCTTAGCATACAAGGCCATGTCAAACCCTGAGCTGTTGGACATGCTCTACTTAAAGAAATCCCAATCCCTCAGAGCCACACGCTCCAGGCATCTAAACCTTGTCATCACAATGAACAAAACATGCTGGAGGGATAGGTTCCTGACCCAGAGACTCCCCATACTCTGGAATAGACTGCCCATACATATCAAGCAGAGTGCCTCATTGGCCCTCTTCAAAAGGAACCTTGATGATTGGATGGGAGATAGGAAATTCACCCCGGGGATCATGTCAGTCGCCCTGCTAGACAGGGGCCTGGAGAAGTAAATATTGTGGGACGAAATATCCAGGGAATTGTTATGACTAGGCTTGCATAGGCCCTAGGGCCAATAGCCTAGTACCAGCCTATGAACCTATGAACCTAAAGCAGATGTCCTATGCTGACCATCTAGAATTACAATTCTGAGTCAAATAAGCTATACTCTGTGGCATATCGTCTACTCAGAGGCGATCTCTGCTTAACATACATGGCCATGTCAAACCCTGAGCTGTTGGACATGCTCCACTTACAGAAATCCCAATTCCTCAGAGCCACACCCTCCAGGGATCTATACCTTGTCATCACAATGAACAAAACATGCTGGAGGGATAGGTTCCTGACCCTGAGACTCCCCATACTCTGGAATAGGCTGCCCATACATGTCAAGCAGAGCACCTCCTTGGCCCTCTTCAAAAGGAACCATGATGATTGGATGGGAGATAGGAAATTCACCCCAGGGATCACACCAGTTGCCCTGCTAGACAGGGGTCTAGGTAAGTAAATATTGTGGGAAGAAATATCCAGGGAATTGTTACAGCTAGGCTTGTATAGGCCCTAGGGCCGATAGCCTAGTACCAACCTATGAACCTATGAACCTATAAACCTACAGTATAGCAAGCCATAATGTCCTGATAATTGGGGTCTACTTCAAAACATCTAAAACCCATAACATCTAATTTCATAACATTGAGACCAGAACATCTAAAACCCAAAACATCTAAAACCTGTAACATCGAATTTCATAACATCGAAAATGTGCATCAGAACATCAAACGCTACAAATCACAAGAAAGTAACACCCTTCCACATATAAGACACCAAACTGCCAAACACACTTTTTACTACGTTTCTGCTAGGGGGCAAGCCCCCCTGCACCTCCCATGTGGGGGGCTCCACCCCCTCACACCACTCTGTAAATTAAATATACCAACTCCAAGATCGCACTACAGTGGGAAAAAGTTAATTTCCTAACCCCACTGTGTCAAGCCCCCCTACAGAAATGTAGTAGAAAGTGTGTTTGGTAGTTGTTGTTATATGTGGAGGGGATGTTATTTTCATGTGATTTGTAGTGTTAGATGTTATGAAATTCAGTGCTATGGGTTTTAGATGTTTTGGGTTTTAGATGTTTTGAAGGTGACCCAATAATTGTGCTTTAATGGTGTAAAAGTTGTACATGAAACTTTCTGTCTGTGTTCACAGTTTGGGATATCCATCGTGGACTTATCTGAAAATAATCTGAAGTCCATAGGTATACTTTGAGCTTGTTTCAGTTTTTCAAGAGTCTTTGTATTTACTGGTTTTGTAGTCATAATACCCTGCACATAGGCTGAAACAGCATCTTTAGAACCCAACAGCATCTGGTCATGTATAGGGTTTCTGGTAACATGTCAGCTACGGACAGCTTTTTTCAAGGCATTCTGATTGCTCTAGCATTGAATTGCCTCAGTCTCAAGAGTAATCTTTGGCATCTGGGTAGTATCTTATCTTAGTCATAGAAAATGATCAGGGAAACCAATGGCTTGTGGTCTGTCTGGAGTCTGAAACATTCTAACCCCATTACTGGATGAATCTGTCACATTCCCACACACATGCAAAGTACTCTTTTTTAACCTGTAATTATTGCTGTTCCAATCCATATTGATCAGCATTCTTAAGTAATAGACAACAGGTTATAATCTTTTTGGAATAGTGCTGCACTTTTGCCATAGTTACTAGCATCAGCACTCACTACTGTTGAATTTTTGACATCATAGTATGCTAGTATTGGAACAGTTGGCAGTTATTTATCTGCTGAAAGCTTGAGTTTGTGCATTTCCCCAAGACCAGGGTACATTATTCTTTAACAAGTCTGTCAATGGATTAGCACTGTAGACAGATCTGGAATAAACTTGCCCAAGAAGTTAATCACACCTAGGGATTGTTTAACTCAGTCAGAAAGGCTGGACTCTTTAAACTGGCTATTGCTCTGACCTTGTTGCATTTAATCTGCTTCTACTAGCAGTAATATTGTGACCAACATATTTAAGCTCAATCTTTCTAAAGCAACATTTGTCTCTGATCTGTTGTAAACCTGGATATGTAATGGTTTGAAAAACTGATTCTGTTCTTATCAGGACTAAGAACCAGTAAGTCATTCTTGACAGCAGCAACACCTTCATGTCCTTTTAACAATTTACTTGTTTTACACTGTAATATTTCTGACCCTTAAATTGGATCACCTGCATTTTGTCAAATATACATTTGTTCAACAGATGCAGAGGGTGGCATTTAATGTCAGTGGTATGGATGATAGAGTAGAACAAACATTGATGGTACTTATGATAGTGCAGAAGAAATGACACTATGTTCATCTAGAAAGTTGAGTGGGGCTGGAGGGAATGAGAGTGTTTGTGCATGTGTTTGTGAGTTAGGGTTAGGTTTAGGGTCAGGGACAGGTGTAAGTTTGTTTGCAAGAGAGTCTGTATTTTAGGGTTAGGATAAGGACTTCAAATCAAAGGGGGGACTGCAGGAGACAGCTGAATGGGTGGGGTCAATGGGTGTGGGTGTGGCCAGCTAGAAAGGGGAGGAGCTATGATCAAAACCACAAAAACTGTAACTTTAATTAAATATGCTGCCCTGGGTGCCAAACTATCATTATGAGAGTCCAATCAAGAAAAAAGGAAAGTGTAGAAGAAAAAAAATATTTCAATCCATTGGCTGCATGGCAGCTTACTTAATATCTAGATGGAAACAAAAAAGTTGTGAGGCATGAAAAAATAAATTACTTTTTAAATACATTACTGAAATGCCAGTTAAAATCAAGTATAAAAAAACAAGCAGCACTCAACTCAAACCACTTCTCCTTGCACTGCGGTTCCAATTATAATTTATATTCAGCTTTATTAAAGTACCAAGTTTGTTTGTGTCTTTCGGCTTTTTCCCGGTT
Organism: Protopterus annectens; assembly: GCF_019279795.1. Taxonomy (NCBI): domain Eukaryota; kingdom Metazoa; phylum Chordata; order Ceratodontiformes; family Protopteridae; genus Protopterus; species Protopterus annectens. The sequence continues at coordinate 131,554,473 of NC_056740.1, forward strand.
AGGGGTCACCACAGCAGAACTCCGGTCTGCTAATGATTGGTAGAAGATTTTTACATGCTGAGTTACCATCTTTGATGTACAACCTTCAATGAAGGTACGCCCCTTCACGCATGTCTCCACACAGAAGACACTTTAGCTGAGAATTGAATGGACAACGTCTTGCTGTGAGTCGACAACGCTACCGCAGCAAGTAACATGCTGAAAGTAGCAATCTCTTTGATACCCCCACTTGTAAAAATGTTTCTTATCCAAAAAAGACCTGCTGCCTGACAACAACTATCTACTTGTTTTATGGGGAAAACATGGTCAAAGTAAAAAATGAAAAGCAAACAGGAGACAAGCTCAACATACATTGCTTAAAGGATTACTGCACAGGATATGGACCACACATGATAGATTGGCATTCTGTTTAGTTTGCAGGTAAAGCCTGTAATGAGCTCTTAAAATAATGTAATCCTGTCCTTTATTACAAATACTGTCATATGCATTTCAATACCCAAGGCTTATATGTTATCTAGTTATGTAAGTATTCTCTGCATGGCAACAACAGAAAGGCTTTCAGTGTTGGCAATTCATTAACAGTATGCTTATTAAAACTTACTTGCATCTTACAATCTCAGACAAGCTTACCAGATGGTCGTTAAAGCATTGCTACTTAAACACAGAGCAACAGGCACTTTCTGAATAATAAGCATAAATCAACAGTATAAAAATATGACAGAAACCAGAACATTCTGCAAAATCAAGGACAGATGAAAAGCCATTGTAGTACTTGTGTCTACCTTGGATGGGGGGATAGTCTGCACATTTACACTGCATACTGTTCCTTGCCTTGCTTGGACACATCCAGAGTCACTACATAGGGGAGTGGGGTGCAAAAAGTATGTCACAATTTGAAATGTTTCTGGCTACTGCGATGGCCCTTACACATTTCTCATACCTCTCAACCTCAGAGTAAGAAATCTGGACAAAGCCATACATAAAAGTGGGAAAAAGGCCCAAAAATAAGGACAATTTTTAAATATTGCTCTTATAAACTTGAAAAAGGGTATGAAATCTGAAACTGAAATGTCTGTCATTATTTTCTAACTTCAGTCTTTAATAATGATTTGCCACTAATTTGCCAAAAAAACACAATTTTATGAAAAATGGACCAAAAATGTGATTCAAAAATATAAAACAGCCACACAATACAGCTGGGAACCTGCAAAGAAGGGGACACTTTTTAATATTAGTACTGCTAACTTGAGCAGCTGACAAAATAAAAGAATCTACATGCATTTCTGAAATAAAAGCAATTTATAACTGATTATTAGTTATTTATTAATTGTAAACCCTCCATGTTTTCTTCCAAAATTGACATTTTGCGGAGAGATTATTAGGGGAAGAGCAACATTTTGAGCCAAAATCAGGTACAGTTGAGAGGTTTGGATATGCCTAATTCTATAAAGCAATTTATTTGCATGTACCTCTCAACCTGTTAATGCAGGAAATCTGGACAAGGCCAAATATATTGGGGGAACTTATAAACAGTACTAAAAATTGCTCTTGTATAAACTGAGACAGTTGATAGAATAACAGGTCTTGCTTTAGCATGCATTTTTCTGAAAGTTATGAAGTCTGAAACTCAGTGTCTGTCATTATTTAGTGACTTCATTCCTAAATGATTTGACAGAAAACCACAAATTTTATGAGGAACAAACCAAAAATAAGAAGCAAAAATCTCTTCATTCTGCAAAAATCTGGACAGTTGAGAGGTATAGTTCAGCTGGGGCTGTCTGAGTTTGCTGCCTATCCTCCCCTCACAAAATCATGGTCGAATGGAGCTTCCCCCCTACAGCCATTCCAATGAACCATTACTTGGCTATTTCACCCCATTTACCATAACACTAACTGGGAAAAGCCGAAAAACAAAAACCATAAACACTAATGTGCATACTGCTTTACTTCTGCGATGATTTGGACTTCATGTGAAAGTTTTATTTTGCATTTTACAGAGCAAACACTAATAGATATCAAATCTGCTAAACAAAGCAATGCAGTCTCACAATGAAAACAGACTTAGCATTAAAACTTCTCTGCCCTTGAAAACTCACATTCACTGAAACAGCATTGAAACCAACATTCAAAGAAAATACATTGTGCCAGTGGCAGATTAACTTTGGGTTTGGACTGTTTTCAATTCACAGCCCCCTTGCACATGAAACATACACATGCTCTTTCATACACCTTCCTGGTTGTATTAAATTATATTCCTTGTACAATACAGTACAGTTTTAGAGGGTGTTTTAAATTTGTTTTGAAATTTTTCCAGTAAACAATAAAACAAAATGCATGCACCAGTAATGACAAAACTGCCCAATTCAGAACATTTCCATCATAAAAGTCTACTCAAACTTCTACAGTCCACCAGTATCAGTACATATGCACAATCTCTGAAGTAAATGTCATCTAAATAATTCCACATTAAAGAGATCTGTAACTAATGAAGAGGCTGCTACTAGCAAACAACTTTGTATTTCATTGTTTCATCTACAAATAAAGTGCCCGTTACCCTTGAGGAATAAATTGCCTATCTTACACTAAAAAAATTATAAGCTAGCAATATTGTGATAGGGAATGGATGGCAAACAATAACAGGTTCATAGTTACTAAGTATCTTCGCCAAAAAGGAGTGCAGCATCCACCCCCTTTGCAAAGTACAGTATCAGCAATGCATCTATCTACTGTGGGAGTAGAACCCACAGCTTTCTGCATCAAAAGCAAGTATACTACCTGTTGTGCTATTAACAAGGCAAGCAGACTCAGCATAAGCAGCACTAAACTTTTGCTCCCCTGCAGCTCTCAGCTTCTTGTAAAATCTACTCACTCAGCTGTATCTCTGAACTTTGCAGCACAAAGAAATCTGGAAAAAGCCAAAGTTTATTGTGGGGGGGGGGGGGGGACAAAAGCCCAAAAACCAGGGACGCATTTCAAACATTGCTTGTATAATGTTGGAAAGTTGCTAGAATAAAATGCTGTGTTGCCACCATACATTTCACTGCCAAGCCTTAAACCCAGGAACCTGTGCAAAACAGTCAGAGCAACATACCACTATGCCATATCAGCTGTTTTGTGAAAGAGGATGGTGGAAACTTAAATGGCTACCATTTAGTGAATTCAGTTCTCACCATAGCACAGCTGTCAACCTCTTAGCACAAAACACCTGAACAAAGCCAATAATGGGTGAATACAGCCCCCAAACATTCAGTGAATTCAGTTCTCGCCATAGCACAGCTGTCAACCTCTTAGCACAAAACACCTGAACAAAGCCAATAATGGATGAATACAGCCCCCAAACATTCAGTGAATTCAGTTCTCACCAGAGCTCTCAATCTCTTAGCAAAAAACACCCGGACAAAGCCAGTAATGGGGGAATATAGTCCCCAAACATATTCAGTGAATTCAGTTCTTACCATAGCTCTCAACCTTAGCACAAAAAATCTGGATGAAGCCAATAATGGGGGAATACAATCCCAAAAATAGGGACAAATTTCAAATATCCATCTTATACACTTAGAAAATTGCTAGAATAAAAGCTTTTGCATTACCATGCACTTTCTGAAGAATATGAAGTCTGATATTCAAATGTGTGTCATTTTTAACATTTATTAACCAGGAAAGTCTGACTTGGAACAAAAGTTAATTTTTAGCAGAGGCCCAGGGAGAAACATTCCAGATAAGACACATGTCTTTGTAAGATGGGAGGACACTAGAGGAAACAAACACAGGGAGGGCATACAGACTCCAAAGAAAAGGTAAGGCATCCCAGCCAAGAATCAAACCAAAGAACTTGTAGCTGTCAGGCAACAATGCTACCACTGCACCAATGCACTACCAGATTTGCAAGGACACAAATACAGAAACCACAGATTTTTATGAGGAATAGAACAAGTATGAGGGGAAAATCTGCAATGTTTTTACAAATGGTGGTGGGTAGAGAATTCAGGCTCCTGCCACCTGGGCCCAAGGTACAGGGTTCAAGCCTTATTCTCTACCCACCACCATGTAGCACCTGGGGCATTACACACACACACACACACACACACACACACACACACACACACACACACACACACACAAAATGTGAATCCACTACCTGTCCTCCATAAAATGTGAATCCACTACCTGTCCTCCATAAAATGTGAATCCACTACCTGTCCTCCACAAAATGGCTGCCGATCCTCTGCAGCTAAGTCCACAAAACGACCGCCGATCCATGAATCCCCTGGCCCGTGCATGGGTCTCCCTCCACAAAATGGTTTCCTGCGAGAGATGGCTAGTCCCACGAGAGTAGCAGGCTGGAGCCTCTTTCCTGCCTGCGATGCAGTCCAGTGACCTTTCAGTCTGTGTGGTCATCACCGCACAGACCTCTGGGCTGGAAGGGTGGAGTTTCCTGCCTTTCCTATTCGGACTTCCTAACAGAGCAGTCTGGAGCTCTGGAATGAGCATGCATGTGTGCATGGAGTTCTCAGGAACCACGCATGCGTGGAGTCTGTGATTTTTTTTTTTTTTTAATTTTATTTTTCAAAAAGTTTATTGTACAGGTGGGGGGCTGCAGTCCTGCAGTCCTATAGCATGAGCCGCCCCTGGATAAGGGTTAGTTAAGGGAATAGATGTAATGTTATTAGTGTATGTTTATGTGTCTGAGTGTGTCTTGTGTACTGGCAGTGTTACAAGAAGGTTTTTTATTAAGTTAAGGGTTAGGGTTAGGGTTGGAGGAAGGGGCAGCATTAGGGTTGGGTTATCACCCATTTTGTAGATGTTGCAGGGGTCAGAGTTTGATATTTATTTAGTTCAATATTATGAATGTTTGAACTTATTTATGCCATTTTTTTGGTTCTGGTTGTTTGACATTAAATATGTTCTATCATTCATAATAGAACCCTGAAGTTATACCAAATGTCAGTCTCTTAAAAAAGAATCTTCTTATAGGTATAATCGAGATTGTCAGCTTTTGACTCTCTTTTGCTCTCTTTCTGAAGAGGTATTTTTCATAACCCACTTGAGATGTAATGATCTGAACACCTTAGCATTGACTATTTTCTGTGTTTTCTATGTTTTCTAATGTCGCTAGAATAACCTTTTTTCACATGACTGCATCAAGCTTTTTTCAGATCAATAAATATTTGAATGCAGCCATTTGTTTTTCATGACTGAAACCATTAGCGCACACCATTCATTTGGTTTAGTCGCACTTTCTGTCAAGCCAAAAGCTTGCATTCTTTTCAGTTCTGTCTCTACTTGAAAGTATATAGGAAATAGCATTTTTCTAGGTGTAGTCAAGACACATAAAACAGCATTATACAATTAAACAGACCAGCTTCACCAAAAATATTCTTGATGACTTCATTTATTCTAGCAATTAACCCTTTTTTACATGCCACAACTCTGCTGAGCAGATTTTTATGTATGGATTATCCAACACATACACACACAATGCATACTTGTGCACCTTTCGCTTTGACTTAAATAAAAAAAAAATCAACCTTCCCTCAAGAAATATCATCAAATATAACTCTGCCTACTATCACTAGGGAACAGGTCCTTAATGCTCTCAATAAGACCAAGAACACTGCATCAATGGGCCCAGACAATATCCCAGGATGCCTTCTAAATACCATGAAACATGACCTATCAGGGCCTCTGGAATTGCAATTTAACTGTATCCTCCAAACAGGCTTCATGCCTCATGAATGGAGAAAGGCAACAGTCATCCCTTTGCACAAAAATGGGGCATCTACAGACCCTGGAATCTACAGACCCATAAGTCTCACTAATCTTATATATATAGCTATGGAAGGAATTATCAAGGAGATGATCAATAGAGATATAGCAAACCTCCAGACAGTGGACCCAACCCAGTTTGGTTTGGTAAATGCAGATCATGCTTTCTCAACCTGGTGGACTTCTTTGAGAAGGTCACCAAAGCAATGGATGAGGGCAAAATTGTTCACACTGCCTACTTTGACCTGGCCAAGGCATTTGACACAATACCCCACTCTGGCATTGTTGACAAACTCAAGAGGTTAGGTACAAACCCGTATGTCACCTAGTGGATAGCCAACTGACTCACAGACAGGACCCAGGAAGTTAGAATTGGGGAGTCCACCTCTACATAGAAGCCAGTCACAAGTAGATTCCCTCAGGGATCAGTCCTTGGACTGCTCCTTTTTGGCATTTACTTCTAAGAAGTCAAGGCCAATGTCAGTGGTCTCTGGCTGACGAAATGTGCAAATTAAGAGCTGTCATTGAATCTCACACTGACAAAAATGTTCTCCAGGTGGGGCTAACACAGACAAACAACTGGTGTCAGAGTCATGGACTAAATCTAAATGCCAAAAAATGCATAATAGTATCCTTTGGGAAGTCATCCATCCCTGATAACTATCATATTGACAACACACCCTTTAGAGTTGACCCAGTAGTCAGGGACTTAGGGACACACATAGATAGTAATCTAGCCTTTCATCATCATGTGTCTACATTGGTGAGGAAATAATTCCATGTTGCACAACTTATAAAAAAAGGTATGACATCTAAGTCCAAGGAAGTCATTGTTCCACTGTATTTGGCATTCATCAGACCTATCATTGAGTACATTGCCCCCTTTGGTATATACCTAACCAGGCATATCCAACAACTGGAATGTCCACAGAGGTTCCTCACTAAATTAATACAGGGCATATGTGATATGTCTTGTGCAGACTGTCTCAAGGCCCTATCCTTGTATTCTGTCTCCTACAGGCTTTTGAGGGGAGATCTATACCTGGCATACAAGGCATTGTCAGACCCCACTCTGATGGACCTCCTGCATATCCACAAAACAAGCAGTACCAGAATTGCCAGTTCTAAAGACTTAAACCTTGCCTGTGATGTAAATAGGACCTACTGAAGAGATAGGTATGTATCTCAGAGACTACCCTGTCTATGGAACAGGCTGCCCATCCATGTGAAGCAGAGTTCTTCCCTAATCCAATTCAAGTGCAACTTGGACAATTGGATGGGAAACTGGAAATTCATCCCTGGTTTGGCACCAATATGTCTAATGCAAACAGGTAACCTGTAAATGGTTCATCTTCCAGGCCCATGCTTACACTTATCAAGGGTATCAGAACTCGTCAGAGATTTGGGATGCATGGCTAGGCTTAAAAAGGCCCTTGTAGTTGTTAGCCTAGTAAACACCTATGAACCTATGAACAAATCTGCCACTCTTTGTTTATTCATTTACTTATTTCATTCTGTTTACAGGGAAAGTCCAACTGGGATGAGTAGTCCCTTTTCAGTGAAGGCCTGGGCAGAAAAGACCAATAAAAGTAGAGTACATTGTACAACAAAGTACAGCAGTACACCATATTAGCAAAATATAGCAGTCTACAGTACACAAGAACAAATACAGAAGTTTACAGTACACAAGAACAAGTATAACAGTTTACTAGTCTATATTAAATGCTCAAAGAGGCATTCCATCAAACGCCTCTTCCATAGACACATAATCAGCGACCGCACTAAACCACGAACATTCAAAACAGCAATTTCTTTCCCTGGGAAAGAAATCGCTTGCATTAAAAACACATACATACAATTTCAAACATATAGTGGGGGGCTTAATCCCCACACATCCCCCAACATCTAACTAAATATATCAACTCTGAGATCACACTATAGTGGGGTAAAGGGCAAGGTCATGGCTCAGGCCAAGCGATTTTTTTCCCCTGGGAAAAAATATCTCTGACCTGAGTCTTTATTATTTTTGGATTTCAGTCTATATGTGTTGGTGAAATGGCATTTGCTGTAATGCCATTTTGCTGATCTAATATAGACCCCAGTTTACAGTGCACAAGAACAAGCACAGCTGTTTACAGTGCACAAGAACAAGCACAGCTGTTTACAGTGCACAAGAACAAGCACAACTGTTTACGGTGCACAAGAACAAGCACAACTGTTTACAGTGCACAAGAACAAGCACAGCTGTTTACAGTGCACAAGAACAAGCACAGCTGTTTACAGTGCACAAGAACAAGCACAACTGTTTACAGTGCACAAGAACAAGCACAGCTGTTTAAGGTACACAAGAACAAGCACAGAGGTTAATAGTACACAATAACTTTTCACATCAAGGAATAGGCACAAGAAGATTATGTATATTCTAAAACATTTATTTATTTATTTATTGATATGGTAGTTTTAAGAGGATGAGATTGGGAAAAGAAAAGGAATGTTAGAGAAAGGAATAAGGAGTAGTTTAGGGATAGATTATAAAGGAGAGATATTAGGAGGATATAGGGTATAGAGGTAGATGGGTTTGGAAAAAAAAGGAGAGTTAGAGGGGGAGTACAGTAGTAGTAGTACAAAGAGAGACAGGGAGCTATTTGACTAATGGGTTCTAAGGGTGCCATAGGGAATGGATTTTATTAAGATAGTTGGTAAAATATTTTAAGAAGACAATATTACTCATATACTGTTTGTGTTAAGTGTAGGGAAAATGAAGGATGACAATTAGCTTTAGTACATGAGCAGAGCCTTAAGGCTTTGTATTTCTGTCTCTGCTTTAAGCAGCTGCATGCACTTTGAGATGTTTTTGTAGGTAGCATATGATGCTGCAGTAATAGTGACCCCTCTACTAATCCTGAAACTCACTGGAGTTCTATGAATAGGGAGTTTTACTTACCAGTCTGATTCAGTATTAGGGATAGTAGTCACAGGGATAGTAGTCACTGAACCCCGAAAAAATGCTTTCTGAATATTACTGTCTGTTATTTTCAGAATCAAATGTTTTACAAACAGCAGTAAACTGTTGCACTCTGCTACATGTCTGTCACCATTTGTCAAGTGCTGCACACTCCTCTGGCTCAGTATGATAATGATTATACCTTGTGCATTTGCCAGACATACTCAGTCTGGTTCTTGTGCATTCACTTTCTTTGGCCCTGATACTGACCAACAAATATAATGTTAAGAAACAATTGCCTGAACTACAAAAGTGAGTGAAACTGTCCAAGAAGCTATACCTGCTGAGACCTAGAAAGCCTTGGCTGCATGTCATCAAAGAGGGGAGTAAAAAAACAATCTCCCATATTTAGGTCTTTCATGTGACAATGTACTGTAGCAGCATACCTCTCAACCTTAGAAACAAAGGTAACAAACCTTGAGGGGCAAAAACTCCAAACCAGGAAAATATATGATATATTGCACTGGCATGTTCACATAGGTGCTAAAATGTTTTGATCGCATCACTGAGGATTGTAGTCAGTAAATAATGAAAGATATGTGAGTGTTGTCACACTTTGTTTCATGGTATGCTAATACAAAAACTGTTAGCTTATCAACCAGAGGAGTAGCTTGGTAAATTCATGCCATGGGCAATGCCCCAGCCTGGTGCCTCCTCAAACAGAAGGAAAAAAGGTCCCCCAAGCTTCTGAGATTAAGGACAGAGCAATCTTCCCCAAATATATACAAACAAAATAAATATGAATTGGCTGTAACAATATGTACTTGTTACAGTGAGTTATAACCACTGAAAACACCCAAAAGACCATACATTGCCCTGATTAAATGTTTCCTTTTGTTGACCAGATTAGTATCTCTAGGTTAAAAATCTGATTCAGGAAAGACTTGAGATGGTATTTATGCTACTGGGGGGAATTTGGCCAGGAAACCAAAGAACATTCCCTTCTCTTTTCAAGTTGGCGACATCAGAGGACTGTCACTACTGTTTGGCAAATTCCAGGATGGAGGAAGGGGCAATCATTGTTGCTGGAGAATATTTACAAAGAGATTCAGAGAGAGAGAAAATCCTAGTTACAGTGTTGAAGAGTGGAGGTCTGGATACAGTGATGTTGGAAAATGTAATGAAGGAGGGAGAACCAGATGAAGGAGAGGAGGTAGGATGGAGTACTGTGATGGATTAATTGTTAAAGTAACAGTCAGATAATGTGTCAGAGAAAGAGATTGCAAAGGATGAAAGCACATAGATGTGTGTGGCAACTGGGTGCTGTGGATGACAGAAATGAAGCAAAGAAAAAAGCATATGCAAGTGTTGTAAGTCACTGGACAAGAGGCAGAATACAAAGTTAAGAGAAGTATTTGAAAGGAGAAGGACAGCAGCTTCAGATAAGAAAGACCAAGTATGAAATTATGGAGAGTACTTATTTGCCATTATAATTTACTTTAAGAGACATAAGAAATTTAATTTATTTGGTGTCATAAGACATCTGTGAAGCAACTTTTGAAACAGTTTTATGTACAGAAATGTTTATGGGTGAACTCGTTAAAAACTAACAGCATATCACCTTGGAAAGTTATTTTTCAGAACTTTGTTTTGTAGTGAAAAAGAAAACTGTGAAACACAGAACATCAGGAATTGAAGAATTTGAACTTGAAAAAGAAGTTATGTACCTACCATAATGTTCCATGTTAGTAGTCTTCTTATCGCCTTCTTTCTTGCTGGTTGGGTTCGGAGCCGATCCTCGGCTCCAACTCGGCCAGCTTCAAAAGCTCGAGAGCTGCTTACTGGCTCGAGGCCACCCCCTATCCCATGATGCCTGGCGCTAGATACCCAGATCTCATTTGGTAAGTCTAACTGTCAATATAAAAAGGAAAGAATCATATCCTATAATATATAAAGCCTACCAGTGAGGCTGCTAGGCAGAGAGGAACAGCCAGAGAAGACTCAGCCAGTGAAAAACCATAAAGAACTCTTCTCGGTTCACTAGGATAGGGGGATGGAGGGTGGGACGCAAGAAAGAAGGTGAGAAAAAGACAACTAACATGGAACGTTATGGTAGGTACATAACTTCTTTATGTTAAGTTGTCTATCGCACCTTCATTCTTGCTGGTTGGGACAGCGTCCGTAGCACCTAAACTCCTGGGTGGCTCATCGGAACAAACTCTTCAGAACCGTGGAACCAAAATCAGCTCTGCTCCTGAAGACCACATTCATTTTATAATGTGAAGTGAAAGTATGTGGGTTGGCCCACGTAGCAGCTGCACAAATAGATTCAATGGGCAACCTAGCCTGAAAGGCCACAGAAGTGGCTAAAGCTCTGGTGGCATGACCTTTTGGTTTGACAGGCAACTCTTTATTCCTCATTTGATAGATAAATGTGATAATCATAGTCAACCACCTAGATAAGGTTACTTTTGAGATTGGAAGACCTTGTTTACCCCGAGCATAAGAGAGAAAAAGTTGGTCCAACTTCCTGATGTCCTTAGTTCTGTGCAAATAAAAACGTAGTTGCCTATGAACATCTAATTGATGCAATTTATATTCTGTCCTGTTGGAGTGGTTGGGAAAAAACACAGGACGGTCTATGGACTGATTCAAGTTATTTTCTGAAGAAACCTTAGGAAGGAAAGAAGGGTTAGTCCTAAGAGTAACCCTGTCATTGTGGAACACTAGGTACGGAGGATGGATACAAAGAGCCTGAAGTTCCGAAACTCTTCTGGCTGAAGTAATAGCTACCAGAAAGAGGGTTTTCCAAGATAAAAACTTCAAGGAACAGGATGCTGCAGGTTCGAAGGGGGGCAAAATTAGAGAAGCTAAAATCAAATTTAGATCCCACGGAGGAGGAGGATCTCTCACTGGGGGCCTGAGCAGGGTGGTCCCTTTGAGAAAGGCTTTACATAGCTTACGAGACATGATATTATTTTCCGACAGGCCAATGTGAAAATTTGAAATTGCAGCTAACTGAACTCTAATTCTAGCGGAAGCGGAACCAGCATGAAAGAGTTCTGCAAGAAATTCCAAAATATGGTGTACAGGGGCTGAAAAAGGGTCTATACTCTTCGCCTCTGCCCAGGAAGAAAAATGCTTCCACTTACTAGCCTAAGTTTTTCTAGTCATAGACTTGTGCAATGATAAGATAATTTTGCTCACAGAGGGGGAGATATCTGGAAGCCTGGTTAATGTCGGAAGTGGAGCAACCAAGTAATGAGCTGGAGAGATTGCAGGGATTGATGCAGCCTGCCTGATTGATGGAGCAGGAGGTCTGGAACTAGATCCAGAGTCCAAGGCTGCTCGAGAAGATGATGATGCAGGAACGGGAACCATATCTGTTGAGGCCAGTATGGAGCAATGAGGATCATTTTGCAACCCAATGTGGTAGCTTTCTGTATTAGCTTGGGAATTAAGGGAAATGGAGGGAATGCATAAAGAAGTCCTTGAGGCCAATCGTGGACTAGAGCATCTCTGGGGGAATGTCCGGGAAGTGGAAGGAGAGAGAAGAAATTGCTGCACTTGCTGTTGAAGGGAGTGGCAAAAAGGTCGCAGCAAGGTTGACCCCATTTGCGGAAGATTTGGTCCACAACTACCTGATTCAGACACCACTCGTGAGGCATGAGAATTACTCTGCTAAGCCTGTCTGCTATGACAATGGACCTCCCAGGGATGTGCGCTGTGATCAGAAACCATTGGGAAGAGATCACCCATTGCCAGAGTCTGAGTGCCTCTCGACATAGGGGATAGGACCTGGTTCCGCCCTGCTTGTTAATGTACCATACTACCGACATATTGTCTGTTTGAATTGCAATGGTCCTGGTAGGAAGAGAATCCTGAAGAGCTTGCAACGCTAGAAGCACGGCCCTCATCTCCAAGATGTTTATATGCAGACGGTACTCGTGAGGTTGCCAGATGCCTTGGACTGTCCTGCCCTGATAATGCCCCCCCACCCGATCAGGGAGGCATCCGCGGTTACCATAGCAACTGGAGGTGGTGGGACAAAGGGTCTGCCTTGAGGCACTGATGTGGAGACCATCCACCATGCAGGGTGCTTTTTGCATGCTTCTGTGATCATAACCATGTGAGACATAGGAAGCTGCTGGAAGGACCATTGGGTGAAAAGAAGCCACTGGAGAATCCTCATGTGAAAACGAGCTAGAGGAATGAACATGATTGCTGCTGCCATGAGACCTAGAGATTGGAGGATGAACCTGGCTTGAATTCTTCTGCATGCTAATAAGACCTGCACATGTTGGCAAATCATTTGTATTCTGTCTGGTGGAAGACTCGCCAACATGTCTTTTGTATTTAAATTTGAGCCTATAAAGGTGATAGACTGACAGGGCGACAATGCAGATTTTTCGAAATTTATTGTGATACCTAGCCTGGAGCAAGTCTGGATAGTGTAGTCTCTGGCTAGCAGAAGTTGATGCCTGGTGGAAGCAGTGAGGAGCCAGTCTTCTAGATATGGAAACACCTGGAATCCTAACCGTCTGAGATGAGCGGTAACTACTGCCATATATTTGGTGAACACCCTGGGGGCTGTGGTGAGACCAAAGGGCAGAGCTCTGAATTGATAATGACTGGCTCCCAGCCGGAAGCAGAGGAATCTTCTGGAGCACTTGTCCATTTTGATGTGGTAATACGCATCCTGAAGATCTATAGAGCACATCCAATTGTCCTGACCCAGAAAGGGTAGAATGGACTGTAGCGTGACCATCCGAAACTTGGTTCTTCGAACAGACTTGTTTAGTCTGCTGAGATCCAGAATGGGTCTCCAGTCCCCTGTCTTTTTTTGGTACCAAAAAGAACCTTGAGTAAGTTCCGGATCCTAGCTGGTCTGCTGGGACTTCCTGGATGATTCTCTTTCTTAGCAGTTTTGAAATTTCTTTGACTGCTTGATCCCTTAGACTGGGTGGAACATCTGGAAGGGACTTGTTTGAAAGTAAGGGAGGGCACAGGAAAGGAATTTTGTAGCCTCTGGATATAAGGGACTGTACCCACTTGTCTCGAGTTATCTCTTGCCAGGCTTTTGGGTACAGTGATAATCTTCCCCCAATTACCTCCAGAGGTGGGCAGCCGGGCAACCCTTCAGGGATGCTGAAAGGGCTTGTCAGAGAAGGATTCTCTGCTGCCCTGGTTTTGCGGACCCCCTCTGCCATGGGGGGAGGCGGCGTCTGTTATTGTTCCCGCCTCTGCCCCTGGACAGGAATTCACCACGTGTGTCTGGCAAGGCTCCCTGAGATTTCTGGAACCACATCTTTCCACTCTTCTGACCCTTGGGATAGGATCTGGAAGGAGTGGAAAAATGGACTCCCATGGCAGAGAGAGTCTTGCCTTCCTGCTCACACCTGGTAAGGGTATCCTTCACCTGTGATCCAAAAAGAGCGGATCCATCAAAGGGGGTATTGGTGAAAGACGCTTTGAAAGGTTCCACAAAGTTACATAGCCACATCCAAGCGTGCCTCCTCAGGGCAACGCCTGTGCCTGCGGCTCTACTCGCACCATCGGCCACATAAGATATGAGCCTCATGGAGGAGTTCACCACTGAATTTAGAGTCACCAGCTGGGAAGCCATCTTAGCCTGAGCCCCCTCAACTGATGGATCTTGGAGGGTATCTCCAAGCTCTTTAAGGATATCCCACTAAAGATGGGTGAAGTGACACAAATAATTCAGGGAAATCATGGAGAAGGTCGCTGAAGTGAACATCCACTTCCCGTATCTGTCCATCATCCTAGACTCCTTATTAGGAGGATGAACAGATGAAGAAGTTTCAGCCAACTCCTTTTTTGTGGCTGCTGCTACCACCATGGCATCAATGGGGATGCCCTTCATCAAAAATTGTTTGTCCTGTGGAGCTGTTATGAATTTAGCAGGTCTCCTAGGGCTTGGTTCCATGGAATCTGGAGCCGACCATGCCCTTCAAGCCATGACAGACATCAGTGGGTCAAAGGGCGGAGACACCCAGGAGGTGGAAGGTTGGGAGCAAAACGCATCCAGGAATATTGACTCATCCTCAGAAGGGGCTAGGGTATTCCAGTTCCCCCTCTGCCTAAGCATCTCAAGGATGTCTGAAAAGGAGACATCTTCAGAGGGGGATCTAGGGCACCCTTCCAAATCCTCCAAGTTGGTATCTGAGGTGACAGACTCAGGGGAGTCAATATGCTTCCTCTTGCATTTTCTCTTGCGAGGTGGCTCCTCTGAATGATCAGGGGAGGCCTCGGAAGAGGACGATACACTCAAAGTGGTGTCCTGGAGTGCTGGATCCCCACGCTTGGGGTCTGGAAGAGGGGCAGAGGCTGACACAGGCACCATAGGGGGAGGAGCCGATGGGGTCGATCGTGGGGCTGACTCTGGGGCCAGCACACTCCTCATCACCTCGAAGGCATCCCTGCCTAGACGCAGAGAGAGCTCCAGTTCCGAAGAAATCGGAATCCCTCCCCGCACCAAGAGGGATGGCTCTGAGGCTGATGTGGGAGCTGAGCTCACCTGAGCCAAAGCCCTGAGGGGGAGAATGGGTTTGGACAAGGGTCTGATGCCACTCACCCCCTCGGAGCCAATGAGGGAGTCTTGGCACCCAGATCCCTCCAGGGACAGTACCATGGAAGGGATCGGAGCCGACAATGGAACCGAAGGACAAGGTATTGGAGCTGATGGTTCCATGACTCGAACCCCAATGAACTCCAGCTCCGAGCTCAAAGGAGTTGGAGGAGGAATATCTGTAGATGTGGGCGGATCTGACCCCTGATGAGGGGGGGTTGGACAACATTTTTGCTAGGGCCTGCGATTTTAACAGTCTACTGACCAGTCTTTCCACGTCATGGTCCGAACATCTCGAGGACCGAGAAGCATGGGATGAGTGGTGACTACGCTCCAACTGGAGCAAAGGTGATCTCGGAGCTGAACGTATCGACTCCAGAGAAGGAGACCTAGATCTTTTTCGACTCTCAGATGGCTCCAAGGAATGTGTCAGAGCCAAATGGGAGGGAGAAACCTCAATTCCAGCCAGAACTGAGATAGATGGTACAGTTTCATCCAGTGACAGCTCCGAACTGGGAGCCGAAAGTTTAAGTGTCCTAGAAGATTTCACTGGCTGAGCCTTAGCCAGTGAATCTTGGGGCTTAAGTAAACCCCTCAGGACCAACTTATTTTTGTGCTCCTGCAGGACGCCTGGACTAAATGCGTGGCAAATCGAGCAAGAGTCCTGCAGGTGCACGGCACCCAGACAATAAACACAAGAAGTGTGCCCATCTGTCAGGGACATCTTCTGACAGCATGAGTCACACTTCTTGAATCCAGATGGCTTGGGATCCTTGGACATCCTGAAAGGAAACCAAGAAAAAACACAGACACAGAAGTTAAGGTTATAATACCACAAACACAATAACTACTACTACCAGATACTATAAACAAAAACTATTTTTTTTTTAAGAGAGAAAGACAGAAAAGGTTATCCTCTAACTTAAACAGAAACCTTTTGAGGTAAGGAAAGGGCTATAAAAAGGGGAAGGGGAAACTCTCTAATTAAAATGAGTTTCTGAAATAGCAAAGGGATTCAGATAGAAAACACTAAAATACTATAGTTATAACTAAAAAGGGAATTCTACACTAAACTAACAGTTTTTATGGCAACAAAAACTAGTAATAATAAGTTTTATATGACCTGAGCCAGCAGAACAACCTCGCAGCAGAAGTGGCAAACGAGATCTGGGTATCTAGCGCCAGGCATCATGGGATAGGGGGTCACCTCAAGCCAGTAAGCAGCTCTCGAACTTTTGAAGATGGCCGAGTCAGAGCCGAGGATCGGCTCTGAACCCAACCAGCAAGAATTAAGGTGAGATAGACAACTTAACATCCAATTTTCTGACAAAATATGATGAAGCACGTAAAATGTATGATAAGAGAAATGTATTGACAGGGGGATGGGATATGTGGATTACACAGGATATACATAATGTAAAATTTCAGCATATTTCAAATAATATAATAGTGAATAGGAAAAGAACAGCTAGGAAATGGGGCCAATTGAAGGCCTGATTATATTATGAGGATTTAAAACTTTTGGTTGAGGAATATACAAAAGGAAGGTGTGGACAATAAGAGAGCAAGGTCTTAATTTCAGGAACTGTAAACCTTTTTGTATGACATTTAATGTGTCTGCCATTTTTGTTATGAATGTCCAGTAATGGACAAATAAGTTGCACTTGAAAAAGAAATTTGATGGGGAAAGACAATATGCAGAAAAAAATATTCAGGAAGAAAGGGAAATGTCTGATGTAAGTGAAGAAGAAATTGGAAGAAATATGACTTAATGTGAAGTGCAGAGGAAGATGAGAAAAACGCAGAAGAAATAAGTTTAATCTATTAGAGGGAGGGAGGGTTAAAAGGAGAAAGAGAAAAATAAAATCAGGAGGAAAAAGGTACAAGAAATGGAAAGGGATGATTTAGGTATGGGTCTAAATGTGAATAGTATAAGAAGTGAAGCAAGGGTTAATGGTTGCTGAATGGTACAAGAAGAAAAAGATGGATGTGTTATATTTATTGATTGCAAGATATGTTACACAAGAAAAAATGAAAAAAAAAATGAAGCTGTACAAAGAAAAAAAGATTATATGTTCAGTAGGATATGAAAAACATTCTGGATTAGGGATGGTAAGAGAAGATAAAGTAAAAAAAAATTGGATGCAACAATTGTGATACCCAGAAGGGTGATGATATGTGACTTGAGAAAAATATGTAAATTGTGAGAGAGTAACAGTAATATGTGAATATACAAATGTCAGAAAGAAAAAAAATGTCTGAAGAGGTAAAACAAAATATGTGATAATGTACGTCATAAACATGTCAATAGCAACATGTCAATAGCAATAACTGGAGACTTTAATTGTAAGTTAAGAAAAGAAAAATGAAAATAACACAAGATGTAAAGGTGATAAAAGAAGTGGCACAATGTGGAAACTTGAAGCTAGGAAAAAGTAGAGGGTTGATGCATAATGGGGGGAAGTTTAAAACATAGATAAATGTTTTCAACTCACATGAAGTTACTGGCAGATAGGGATGAAAGAGTAGATGCTTCAGATCATACAGCAATATGGACTATTTTTGGTGATAATGAATTTTATTAGCTGTTTACTGGGCAATTCCAACTGGGACATAGTCTATTTTCAGTGGAAGCCCAGGGAGAGACCCTCCAGACACATGTCTTTGGAATATGGGAAGAAAGCAGAGCACCTGGAGTAAATCCACACAAACACAGGGGAGATGTGCAGACTCTGCACAGAATGCACCCCAGTCAAGAACTGAACCAGAGAACCTGTTGATGGGAGGTAACAACACTAACCTCTGCACCACTGAAGGTAAAGGAATAAAATGGTTAACAGGGGCATAAGTAAAAAGAAACAAATGAAAGAAGAAGATAGTATATAATGGAAGGAACATATGTCAATGAGAGTATTTTATGAAAATTGAACAAAATGGTGAGTACTGTTTAAAGGGAAATATAAAAAGAGCTTTTTGGAAATATAGAAAGAATTAAAATGAATAAAGTGTAATATGAAAATATAGTGAACTGTTTTGAGAAAAGAATGAAGTAACAGAGTAAGTGAAATAGAAAGGAATTGCATAAGAAAAATAAAGAAAAATTAAGACAATACTATATAGGTAGAATACATTTAAAGAGAAAGAATGAAGAAGTTTCATTGTTTTAGGAAAGGAGGTAAAAATAGAGGGTAAGATGGACGGAATTGTGGAATAGAATGGGGTAGTAAAATGTAAACAAGAAGAAATATTGAAAAAAAGTAGTACATCTTTATTCTCCCTTACAACAGAATATATTATTTCTTTCATTATTACTAACATTTCCTTAACTTGATTTCCCTTTACTCTGTGTAGAAATCCCCAAATTTCTTAATCCCAAACAGTCCCCCTTTTTGCATTATTACAGAAAATGTGTAGAATTATTAGAAAATGTATAGAAACAGTGTATAAGAAGGAAGAAGTTGAAAGGGGAGATGTAAAGCAAAGAAATGTTTGGACAGAGCAAAATGTAAATAAGACGAATGAATTAAATTGATTGAAATAGAAGAGATTATAAAGGAATGGAATGAAGAATCAGCACCAGACTTGTCTGGGTTAATCATGGATATTATAAGGGGATGAGTGCAAGGGAGAAGTAATATGGCTCTAGGAAGGGCTAGAAGAAGAAAAGATATGTATTGGGGTGAATAAATAAATATGGAAGAAAGATGATAAACTTACCATGAATTGGAGACCAATAACACTGAGGAATACTAACTGAAAATATTTATGAAAATAATGCAAAAGGGGGGACTGTTTGGGATTAAGAAATTTGGGGATTTCTACACATAGTAAAGGGAAATCAAGTTAAGGAAATGTTAGTAATAATGAAAGAAATAAAATATTCTGTTGTAAGGGAGAATAAAGATATAAGTCTGGTTGTGTGTGATACAGGAAAAACATTTGACTCAGTAAGTCATGAGGCAATGTGAGATATTTTAAGGGATTTATGGCTGGGGAAATAGTAAAAATATTAAAAAAGTATTATGAGATGTCTTGCTGAAGGTTGTGGAAAATGGTTTGGAAAAAAATACAGATTGAAAAAGGTTGTGAAACGGTAGTATCCAATGAGTATGTATTTATTTGTGATAGCAATAAATGCCGTAATGAATGTGTATAATGGTGAAATGAGGAAAAATGGGAAGGGAAATGGAAGAAAGATATAATATTACCTGTGTCTCTTTCTTATGAAGATGATTTAGTTATTGCAACAAAGAATATACTACGGATGAGGAGAAACTGCAATAAGGATGGAAAAGTGGTTAAGTAAAGCTGGATTAAGGTTAAATAGTTTAAAAAGTAAAGGGTTTAGTGAAATAAAACTATGAATAGAATATATTTTACTTGAAAAGAAATAAACATATTAGGAATAAGGTTTTGTGAAAACAGGATAATATAAAAACAAATAAGAGAATGACACTGTCTATATTTTAGTTATGGTAGCATTGTAAATATTGTATTTTTTAGGTTATTGCTGTTAGTTAGTGTACTATGCATACTCCAGTTTATGTTTACTCTCCTCCTTTTCCAATGTACATCTGTTCTCATGGCCTTTTTTGGCCTATTAATAATTTTGTAGACATTATCCAATTATTATTTGTGTAAATTTTATTGTCTGTACTCTCACATGTATGCATGGTTTATATTATGAAAAATAAAAAATTATTTGAGAAAAAAAAAAAAAAAAAAAAAAAACAAGAGAAACTCTGGTTGAAAAAAAGAAGTTTTAACATTTAAAAATAAGTTGTATATGTTAAATAAATATATACTGGGAAAGTTGGAACATTTGGGGAGGGTATATATATATATATATATATATATATATATATATATATATATATATATATATATATATATATATATATATATATATATATATATGTATATGGTTCCTGGAAAGGAATGAAAAAAGACTTGTTAGAATTTTTTTTTCTGTCTTATTTGGTGATCAAGACTTAATACAGTTAGACAGGGAATTATATATAATGATAAAAATTTAAAAAAAAGAAGGACATTTAAATTTAAAAATCTAGTTATATATTTGATGTCTAGATACTTTTTGGATATTAACAAATATGAAAGAGAAGGAAAGTCGTTATCCATAGAAAGATCATAAGGATGAGGTTAAAATGCACTACAAACAGAAAGGAAAGATTTGAAGATTTTTATGAGGGTGGAGATAATTTCTGTGGAGATTATTGCTGGATAGTTTGCCCATAAAAAACTATTATGAAATATAGTGCAATGAAAAGAAAATTTAAAGGTTGCAATGAAACAAAAGATGACAAAGCATCATTTTTTTGATTTATTTAAAAAAACACAACACAAAGCTGGTACTCATCACCACTGGAGTTCATCATATTTGGGGTATGAATATTGTCATAGTGTTGCTTGTGCCATGGGGTGAAACATGGCACAGAGACATGTGATGTGGTTCTGTGTGATTCATCAATAGATTCCTTTCTTCACTTGGAACAGGTAAGTATGCCCTGTACTTCTTTACCTTCAACCAAGATGAAGAACAAGCCTGAAGTTATATCTTCTTAATTTTGTCAAGATCATATTCTCGCAAATGTTTTTCTCAACTGCACCACCATGTTTGTCACTGTCTCCCTAGTCAAATCTAACCATCTGTCACTAATAACTCTTCTACATTCAATAATTACTCCAAAGCTAATTAGTGACCATTTACTCATCTTACTGATAATAAGGATAACGGGGCTGATTCAGAAGATTACCATGAGGTGAACAGGAAGCATGCACTTCACGGCAACCATTTCCATTTCAAAGACAGCCCTATCACAGCTTTTTAACACAAAGATATGCAATACCACAAGCAGTCTGCCTCTGTGGCTGTGGTATATGCTAATGAGACATTCCAGGGGAGAGGCATATGCTAATTAGCTATGTGCTCTTCCCTTGTATTGCATGAATTTATGTAGCTGAGAGATTCTGAGAATCATTCAGATGTGTAAAATAACATGGCTGCTCACATCCACTTGAGTTAATGAAGACAGCCAAAAGCTCATGTTCACCCATCACAGTAGAGGTAAATGCTGTGGAGTTTTTTGTGTGTGTGTGTGTGTGTGTGTGTGTGTGTGTGTATGCGTGTGTGTGTGTGTGTGTGTGTGTGTGTCTGTGTGTGTGCGTGCAATTGTGTGTGTGTGTGTGTGTGTGTGTGTGTGTGTGTGTGTGTGTGTGTGTGTTGGAGGGGGCTGTCATACCTGCAAACTCCATTACATTGATAACAAATCCTACTACATTGTTGGTGGGGAATACTAGTCTCCAGGGGTGCTCTGCATATCATGCCTTAAAGACACTTAAAAAACAACATAATAAAGACAGCATAGATCAGGGGGAACACTAGACACCAAGGATACTCCGCATATTATGTCATAAAGAGAATAAAAAAGATTTAAAGTCTGTAAACTCCACCTCAATCAGAGGTTATTAGTCCACTATGCTACCACTAGATGTCAGGGGCACTTTAACATTTTACCTAAGCATTTGTTTAAAATTTAATTATATAAAGTAAAAGAGGGAAGGCAAGAAAGCACGTATATTAACCCACTCCCTTAACTAAGCCTTTAGTATAGAGTTATTTACATGATAAGAAGTATGAAACTCTACAGTCTTGCTTGAATTAATAAATCAATGATTGCAACATTCTGAGTGCAGGAAAGTGCAGGTTAGCACTAGTGGTAGCTAAAGGTGATTCAAAGACATGCGCATTAGATGTTAATGAGGTCTTTCCAAACCATGGCTAACATATTTCAAAACTGGAAGTCATTGTATCATGTAATCTGCTCTTTTTTTCCTATGCCTATTACCATCAGCACTGAGGTCTTGTCTGAATCCCTGGGTTTTGCTGCCTACTCTCCTGAATTTTACTTCATCTTAGACAGTTGTGCTGAGGCATCTATAACTATCCAAATTAAGTAATGAGCAAACAACTGACCAGGAAGCCAAAGATCACAGCAAATGCATCCAACAATGGTAGATACCACTACAATTTACATTTATTGCAGAAAAAAGCAATCCTTTACTGTTAAAACCACTGCAATTCATGGTTAAGCACTTTCTTCCAATGGGTTTTCAAGAAATATATGTTTGGACGGAAGCACTTAACCATGCATTGCAGTGGTTTTACCAATAAATGATTGTTTCTTCCTATAACAACTGCAAATTGGAGTGGTTTCTACCATTGTTGGATACATTTGCTGTGGTCTGTGGCTTCCTGGTCAGTTATTTGTTCTTTGCTTAGATTTCTGTTCCAGTTCCAGGTATTTCTCATTTTTGTGGAGTATTCAAATTAAGTATTAGAGCAAGTTTACAATTAAATAACTGTGCTGTTTCATATAGTGCTGTGTACTCTTTATTTAAAATAACCCATGGTTTGACTGATCCTATGATGGTTGTGTATTATATGGAACTTCATGTACCAAACCAGGTTATATAACAAATTTGCTGTCCAATAAATTCAGCTCCAGTTTCATCCCCTATCACTCCCAGTTTCCCCCCAAGAAATGCCCTCTACCATTTTCCCCAACTATCACTAAAGACCAGGTCCTCATTGCTCTTTCCAGAGCTAAACAAAAACATATCAGTGGGTCCTGATTATATCCCAGGATGCCTCCTAAATAATTTGCAACATGATCTGTCATGCCCACTAGAACCTCTATTTAATCACTGTCTCCAGACAGGCTTTACCCCCAGGGAATAGATAACTGCAACGATCATCCTTTTACACAAAGGCAGACTATCAACAGAACCAGGGAACTACAGACCCATACATTTGACTAGTATTAAATGCAAGGCCATGGAAAGAATTATTGTGGACCTGATAAAGAAAAACATAGGAAATCTTCAAACACCGGGCCCATCCTAGTTTGGTTTCATCAAGGTCAGGTCATGCCTACTAAACTTGGTTAGCTTCTTTGAGTAGGTCACTAGAGCTATAGACAAGGGTAAAATGGTACATACTGCCTACCTTGACCTAGCAAAGGCTTTTGACACAATACTTCATTCAGGTATTATAGAAAAACTCACACATTTTGGCACAAATCCCTGTGTCACTAGATGACTAGCTCAATGGCGCACAGATAGGACATATGAAGTTAGGGTGGGAGAATCTACCTCCACCAAGAGACCTGTTACTAGTGATGTCAGGGCTCAGTACTGGGACCGCTCCTGTTTGAAATATACTCCTCTGAAGTCAAGGCAAACATTGACGTTCTTTGGCTGACCAAATTTGCTGACTAATGCCGAAAACTCAATGCAAAAAATGCATAGTTATATCCTTTGAGAAGACAACCACTCCTGCAAATTACAACATTGATAACACACTCCCCTAAAAGTAGACCCATAAGTGAGCGACTTGGAAACTCAGGTTGACAATAACCTGTTGATCACTATGCATCCATGGTAGTGAAAAAATCTTTCTGTGTGGTGCAAATTCTAAGTAAGGGCATGGCATTCAGATAAAAGGGATCATAGTTCCCTTATACTCAGCCCACATTAGACCAGTAATTAAGTACAATGCACTCTTCTGCATGTGCCTGACCAGTTATTTGCAGCAGCTGGAGTGATCACCACTGGTTTCTCATGAAAAGAATATAGGATGTAAACAATATGTCATATACAGACCATCTCAAAGCCCTGCCCTTGTATTCTGTTTCCCACAGACTACTGATGGGCGATCTATGCCAAACCTACAAGTCATTCTCCAATCCAGCCCTGATGGATCTGTTAAACATTTGCAAAACAAACTGCAGTAAAACCCTATCAAAGGATCTAACCCTTGTCTGTGACATAAACAAAACATGTTGGAAGGACAGGTATGTGTCTCAGAGATTACCTCTTCTCCAGAACAGACTCTCTGTTATTGAGAAACAGAATTCTTCCCTAAGCCTATTCAAATGCAGTTTGGACTAATGGATGGCTTTATTAGAAAAGCTCACCCAGACTTTGCCATATCTTGCTATGAGGGGAAAAGTTTGTTTTTGCTTTCTTGTATTTTCTGTTGCTTTATTGCCTTCTTCTATTTTGTATATTGTGATTCATTTTCTTTACACTGTGTTTTGCTTATGTTCTGTTTTAAATTGCATATTTAAACTAGGAAAGAGACCACAGCTGTGTCTCTTGTGAGTCACACAGAAATTAAAACAGGTCAATTAAGAGTAATTACCTGCAAACTGGAGAGGCAGAGATATACTCTTGACAGGAGAGGAATGAAAGTCAGCAGGACTAAGACAGAATATATGTGTGTGAATGAGAGGGAGGATAGAGGAATGGTGAGGATGCAGGGAGTAGAGTTGATGAAGGTGGATGAGTTTAAATACTTATAGGTTCATAGGTTAGTACTAAGCTAACTGCCCTTGCGAGCCATTTTAAGCCTAGCCAATTATCCCTTGTGAGACTCAAACCCTGCACCTTGTGTTTGTAGGGCAAACACCTTAACCATTAGGCCACCCTTCCCAACCCTTAAATTTTTCTTAGATGACCAGTCAGTATTATAGGTTCATAGGTTAGTACTAAGCTAACTGCCCTTGCGAACCATTGCAAGCCTAGCCAATTATCCCTTGTGAGACTCAAACCCTGCACCTTGTGCTTGTAAGGAAAACGCCTTAACCATTAGGCCACCCTCCCAACTTGGAATCAACAGTTCAGAGTAATGGTGAGTGTGGAAGAGA
Organism: Protopterus annectens; assembly: GCF_019279795.1. NCBI lineage: Eukaryota > Metazoa > Chordata > Ceratodontiformes > Protopteridae > Protopterus > Protopterus annectens. The sequence goes on from NC_056740.1 coordinate 131,579,500, forward strand.
GGTGAAGAAGAGAGTGCAGGCAGGGTGGAGTGGGTAGAATAGAGTGTCAGGAGTGATTTGTGACAGATGGGTACCAGTAAAAATGAAAGGGAAGGCCTACAAGATGATAGTGAGATGAGTTGTGTTATATGGGTTGGAGACAGTGGCACTGAAAAAAAAAAGGCAAGAATCAGAGCTGGAGGTGGCAGAGTTAAAGATGTTAAGATTTGTATTGAGTGTGACATGGATGAACAGGATTAGAAATGAGTATATTAGAGGGTTAGCTCAGGTTGGATGGTTTGGAGACAAAGCCAGAGAGGTGAGATTGTGTTGGTTTGGACATGTGCTGAGGAGGGATGGTGGGTATATTGAGAGAAGGTTGCTAAGGATGGAGCTTCCAGTTAAGAAGAAAAGAGGAAGGCCTAAGATAAGGTTTATGGATGTGGTGAGAGAGGACATGCAGGTGGTTGGTGTGACATAGCAAGATGCAGAGGACAGGAAGAAATGGTAACAGATGATCCACTGTGGTGACCCCTAACAGGAGCAGCTGAGGGAAAAAGAAGAAGGAGACCTGAAAACTGAGGTTAAAGCTAGGAATTAAACCTTCTATTTAAGGGCTAAAATAAAAAATTCCAAGTCTTTACTAGAAAACTTCACCCAGAGTATTCCACAATTTGTTGTGAATGAAAAGTTAGTTTGTTTCTGCTTTATTGTAATTTTTGTTGCTGTATTGCCTTCTTCTGTTTTGTATATTGTGAGCCATTTTCTTTACACTGTGTTTTACTTGTATTCGGTTTTTAATTGCATATTTAAACCAGGAAAGAGACCACAGATGTGTCTCTTGTGAGTCACACAGAAATTAGAGCAGGCATTTGTGCATGTATGTATGTGTGTGTGCTCATGCACATGCGCATGCTTGTGCAGATGTACATATTATCATTCTCTTCACTTGTGATTTCAAGCACAGTTGTCAGAACTTAAGATATTACAGCAGGTAATCATTTACTTACACCATAATACAATGATTGCCCAAGTTAGCACCAAATGCAGTTGAAATAACACAGGGCAATTACATGCTCTCTTTGACCTGCATGTCTCTGACACTGTTACTTTCCCAGAAATTTGGCTGCAGCCACATATCACAAAGTCACTTCATGACACAGAAGAAGAAGAATGTGCTGACACTGACCCAAACAATCCAGATCCAGTAAAGACCCTGAGTCTTGGAGGAGTCAGCTAGGAAGGCTGGAAATGAATGTCTGACATCAGCTTTTATATCCTGCAGGACGGAATGGCAGCAGGACATCTGTCAGTGGCTGGGTCAATCCATGGTCCATAGAAAGAGCTGGAGAGGTCTACCTACCAAATAGTTCTTTCTTACTGCAGCTGATGTATATAGAAACATGTATAGCAATGAGTTCAGCATTAGTGGATCCCTGCAACCTGCTGCTGGAGTGGGTTTATGCTAATAGAACATTTCTCAAACCATCTACAGAGAATAGCCCTCAGTACATTTGAGCTTAACGGCAATCATAAACCGCAGTGGCCTGAGGACAGCCCCAGTCTGAGTTGGCTGATGTTAGAACCACAGGTTTCTGTAAAGAGGGTGGACCTAGCAGAAGACAGGTTTATAGAAGAGCTTGATTACATATAGACATGATAGTGAAAAATGGTCTACAAGAAACACATGCAACAGATCAGAAATGATAGTTCCTGAGTACACTGTTGTCTAGCAGAGAGGCATCCAGAGTGATTCAAAACTGTCACCGCCCTTTGTAATTTAAATCAGTTCCCTCATTTCACTGGGAACATTTTTTATTCATTAGTATCTTACTAAGGAGCTAAATAATTTTATTCATTGCTGTTTATAGGTTAATAGTAGAGTACTAGGCTTGCTTTCCTTATGGGCCATTTTGCCATCAAAGGTGTGAATCAAACACTGCACCTTCTGCCTGGAAAGTAACCACCTTAACCATTTTGCAAACCACCAACTCTTGCATACATTTAAATTCCCAGTTGCTCCAAAGCACTGTCTGGTTAAGTGACTTGCTCAAAGTCACACAGTAGGTGCATGCAAGAGGAAAGATTCAAACCTTGTATCCTTACTATAGGAAGCAGCACTTCTACAAGTCAAGAGTATTAGTCCTCTGCACTGACAGCCATCTCATCTGATGAAATTAAATAATTGTATGAATACTGAAGACTTTTTTTGCTAGATCTCAGGGGCATGGAAAATAAAATCAGATTTGATTTTGAGACGAGACTGACTGAGTCTTTAGCTTTAGCATTTTCTGTTTGATCGCTGAATAAGACAATAAGTCTATCAATATAGTCTTTTATGTGCCTTAATATTCCACCTCACCTATTTTCTGTCTGATGTACTTTTGAATGTGTCAGTGAATTTCCTTTCTACCACCCATTCTGTTAGCCCACTATATTATTTCACAAAAATGTCTGTGCAAAAATGCTTTCTGAGATCCAGAAAGTAGTTAGTTCATACAATTTACTGCCTGTAACCTCTACTTCTTTCTCTGCTCTTTCTGTTCAGAATAACTCTTTCACATCTTCCTGACATGACTTGTGAACCAGTATCATTTTCCATTGTCTCTTTAGGAATAAAGTTTGAAGAGCTATAGGTCCTGTAGACTGTGGTCATATTCCTTTGCCTCCATAGCATGGATCTTTCTGGTAGCTTTTTGCTTGAACCTCACCTGCCACCTTTCTGCCCACTTATTTAATGATTTCAGATCCTTCAATAGACACTTCCCTGATCCTCTACTGCTACACCTAACTTTGTGCCATCAGTAAGAAGTTTGATTCTGTTCTCTGTTCCCTCAGATACCACATGCCTGAGGCAAGCACACTAAAGAGTAATATACTCAGGACAGAGTCTGTGTTGTACTCAAATAGTCACTTCCATTACACTTGACATTGTCCCTCCCACCACATATGTCTGTATCCTGATATTAAACATTCAGCCATTCATTTCTTCAGTCTTGGTCCTAACACAACCCCCTTTAGTTTTCATATCAGTCTCCTGTATGTGAAAGGTTCAAAGGCCTCAGTGAAGCCCAGGTCGACTAAGTTATCTCATACTCCCCTCCAAAGTTCATCTGTAACCCAGGCATAAAACTGGATTAAGCTTGAATGATGGCCTTCCATGTCACTTTTTCTCCTGGTGACTGTTGCTCTCTAGAAACTATACTGATCTGCTCAGGAGTTTCTCTATGACTTTCCTTGCTACTGTTGTTAAGCTAACAGATCTGTACTTTTCCAGACTTTTTCTGCCCCCCCCCCCTTGTACAAGGGTGCAACAGTTGCTCTTTTCCAGTCTTCTTGCACTTCTGCACTAGCCAGTGATCTCTTGAACTTTCCATCAGGTAGTTCGGTGGGTGTGGGGGGAGAGTTTGGTTTTACTGAACAATATAAAACAAAAAGCAGAGAATTTAAATCAAACCAGTATGGGGGGCTGTGCCTCCCCAACTATATATACTAACTCCAGGGTCGCATTACAGTGGGGAAAAGGACATATCCCTTTTATTTGCCTTACAGTGCACTGCAAGTACTATTTGTCAGTCAAATGAGTTTCAGTCAAATGAACTGTCGATCAAATGAAGGTAACCCATATATATATATATATATATATATATATATATATATATATATATATATATATATATATATACACACACACACACACACACACACACACATATTTGCACATATCTGCATATGTCTACTAAATATGATTACAAACAATCGACATGAAAAATTGTGACTCCAAAAAAATTGGTAAAAAAAAAACATTGACAGCAAACAGTGCATGATCTGAGACATAACCTCAGATCACACAAATAAAAAATTATGTTTTTGCAGGGGGGCCAGCTCTCTGTGTCCCCCATACCCTTACTAATTAAATATACCCACTTTGAGACTTCTTCCCTTTTTGGCAAATATTTCTTATCTAACTTGTTACTTAACTTGTTATCCCCTTTCCTTATCTATTACTTCAATTTCTCCTGCAGCTGTTTATATTCTTGCAATATTATTCTGTGATCAGAAAACTTTTCTTATTTACTTCTTCTTCAATTTCTCTCATATCCTATGAATATATTCAATAATCTATATAAATCTTAAAATTTCTTCTTTTATATATATAAATTTTCTTTTTTCTAACCATAATCTACAATTTTCATTAACTCTTTCATTGTATTAATATCTTGCACAATTTTGCCATTTTTTTAAATTACAATATAAATCACCTAATAAAATTACTAAGTTAATTATCACATATTCTTTATCACCTCAACCATTTTTTCTCTTCCCTGCATTTGTATAAGCATATGACACAATTAATCTCTCCAGCTTTATTTTTATTCTTAAATCACACATTAAAACTCTACTTGTCAGCACTTCTATTATAGCCATGTTTTATACTTCTTCATTTTTTAACAAGCACTGCAATCCCAGAACTTACATCCTTCCCTGTTTTTCACACTCATCTTTTCCCTGCATCAAGTCAAACTTTCCCCCTTTACTTGTCTCAACATACTTTATGTCCTGAAAACAAATTACATCTGCGTCAATCTTTAAACACTATTCAAGCACAAGCATTCTTCTAACATCATTCTTTGTGCTGCTTACTTCAAATGAAACTGCAATATTAGCATTTTCCTCATTTTGCATCTTTTCACCATCTTTTGTTTTTCTTTATATTCTTTTCACATTCTCCTATAGATTTTGCCACCTGATTTTCTCATATGCCATCCTTCTTCTTTCTAAGGATGTTTTATAATTTTCAGATTTCTTTTCATAATCTACACTTCTTGTAGCACTTACCTTTTTATGTATTCTACCAATAAACTTTTCCTTAGTTTCCATTTTTTGATTTGTTATATCTAATACTTCCTTCTTAATCAAACATTGTATCCACTCTTCCTTCTCCAGTTTTACATCTTTTCCCAAAATGGTAAATGTTCCCATTCTTTTTCTTTTAGAAAATAATTATTGTCTGAACAGTCTATATTTTACTTGTTTTATAGTTTGTTCATACAACTCTCTTTTTCTCTTATTTCATAACCACATTGTTCTGTTTCTTTTCATTTATTTTTATAATTTATTTTTAAAACTCTCATATTCCTATACTTCACTCTTTTGTTCTAAAATCAAACATATTTTCATTGTTTTTCTTTATAAGCACTTCAACCATCTGTCCATTTTTCATAATGCACAGCTGTTATCATGTATTATTCTCATAATATATTATGTTGCCTTTTCATCTCATCTGCTTAGCAATCTCTCCAGCAATTTCTTTATTCCTTTCCTTTTTAATATTTTTCATCATTCCATATTCTAGCCTATATGACTTTACTATTTGATGAGTCTCCCATTTCTTTTCAAACTATTTCTTTCATATCTTAAATACATAACATAATCTATTTCAGTCTATTCACTATTTTTCTTATTTTCAACTCCCTGTATCTTCTAACCTCTTTTATTACTTTAATATACTGCATTATTTTCCCATATCATTTCTCAAATTGCAGTTAAAATATCCCCACCATAACAAACTGACATTATTAACAGGACAACAATTTTAAGTTTCTTAGACATCTTTCCTTTGTCTATCATATTAACATATGCATAAACTATACCCATATGCAATGGGTAAGCATTATAGAGAAAGTAAATGTAAAATTAATTTTAAATGTTTAGTTATTGTTTCAATCCATTCCAAAGTTAAAAATATCAAAATTGAGGAAGAATTAGGTTGGCTTGAGTGTTGCTGGCAAGTGAGATTAAATGCATATTTTCCCCCAGGGTTAAATAACAGGGAGGAATTTATTATGTGTTTAAAGAGAAAAGGTTTAAAATATTAGTATTTCTTGTTTCTTTTAATTTAGTGTATATGGTTCCTTTAATGTTATGGTGTGTATTTAAACTAATTGATCTTAATTGATTTTAATTGCTTAAGTAAGTATTTAAATGTATTTTTTATGTACAACTACTAGTCTGAAGAAATCTCCGTTTGTAGGAGATGAAAGCGTTCATTCGTGGTTGAATTTATCTCTGGTTATTTGTGGATTAAACCTTTCTGTGGTGCTGTCAGCGTTTTGTTTTCTGGATATGCATAAACTACACTTATCTTTACACATATTTCCCATTTTCTTATATCACATATCACTAATCTTCCAGGTTCTACTACCATCACTTCCAGTATATTTATCTCTTCATTAAAAACATCTTAATCCCAAACACATATCATTAACCACTGACTCTATAATCATTTTATCACGTACTGCCTCAATTTTTTTTCTTCCTTCACACATCTAATAACTAACAACAATGTAACCACAATACATATTTTCACACAATTTAGTAGCTACTACAGCTCTAATATAATTTTGAATGCCATATTTCATTGTCATCCCTTTCTCTTTTTTGTGTCTTTTGTGTTTCCAGTTTTTATTTTCCTATTCCTTCCCCATACCCTCCATCCAATTGATTTATCATAATTTTCTTCTTGTTGCTCTACTGGTTCAAATTCTCCCTGTTTTTCTTCTTCACTTCCTATTGCTGCATACTTGTATTTATCTTGCACTGTAATGCTTTCTCTTTAAAATATTTCTACCTCATTCCATTCATCCTTTTCCAAATTAGTTATATTTTCTCCTTCTGCTTTCTCTCCCATAAAATATTCTCCACCAATATGTTATGTAATATTATCACCAGTTCGTCTTTCTTCTGAAGTATTGTCTTCTTCTTCTAACATTGCCTTGTATTTTATAGGGTAGCCAAACCAGAAAAGTCCATATTCATTGCATTTTCCACAATTAGGCTTATAATTTGTAGTGGTATATCCCTCTTCCCCACTGACCACATTTTCCTTTGTTAATGTTTTGTACCAAGTACCAGTTAGCAAAACAAAATGCTTCAGATTACTCGCGTACGTGACTGTTCTTGTTTCTTATTCACAATTTTAACATTTGAAACAGCCTGCCTTTTTTCACTTGTATCTAGTGTCATAAATATCTCCAACCCCACCACCATCCAAGCATTTCTTTCTCATTCATTTTTTTTTTATTTTTATTTTTGTAACTTCATGGTTATTATTACAGACAGTTATGTCTGCTCATTTATTTTCTTATGTACCTGCAGTCTCAGGTTCCAAAAAATATACTCATTCCATGGTGCCAATTAACTCTTTTCTTCACTTTATTTATACATCTTTTAACTAAAATAAAAGTGTTCAAAAGTAACCTTGCAAAAGTCATCAGTTCCTAAGTTTATTAGTGCTTGTATTCCCTGTATTTTAAAACCTAAAGGCAAAATAATACTGTCCATAGCTTCATATCTGTTAATAATGTCACTGTTCTATGTTTTAATTATCACTTCTGGTTTTGTTGCCCTTACATCAATCCTTGTCTTCTTTCAGTCTTGTTTTAGCTTCAAGCTCACAACGTTTCTGTTGGATTTGTTTACCATTTCTGCATATGAAAAAGTTTCCTAATATTTCACAACTCCCAGCTGTAGGGACATACTTTTAAAATAATCTACTCCGCTGACCCAGCATACCCCAAACTGATCTCAGTACCTTCTGGAACTGATCAAGAGTACCCCCAAACTGCTTTCAGTACCTTCTGGTAGTACCAGCTTCTTTGCCAGATTATTTTGGCAGTACCTTCACTGTTACCTGTCTCATCACATGATCCACCATGTTACCCCAACTTAATTCCTCATCAGAATTTGCCTCAAGTCAACCCATCACCTCCATTAACAGTTTCCACTCTTGTAAAATTTGTTTGCAATAATTCAGTGACCTGCATTACAGCACTCTCAGCTTGAAGATGCCTTTCCTCCTTCATCCTGGAATTATCCAAAGACTAGTAATAATTCTCTGGCACCACCTCTGGCTTGGACAGAGTTGGGGAAAGTTCCCTGGTGCCCTTGCCAAATGTTTTCTAATCTGTATGAATACCACCTTAGGTCTTCCTGAAAAGAAGTTACTGGCTTAGTGGGTCTTACCTAGTTGACAAGGTTTAAATAAATAAATAAACTCTGAGATGAAACAGGTATGTACACAGGAAATGGTAGGGCCATAGGAAAACACAAAATGATCTTCAGAGTGGAAGAAGGCACTGTTACTGCCACTACCCCTCACTCCAAGCAGAAACAAATGGACTGTTGATCTTCCACCTCCAGAGGATCAAATGGGATTATTTGGTGGGTGGGTAGTTGGGAGGCTCAGTGGACACCAGGAATCATGAGCGAAAAATAGAACAAGAATTGTTCATGGTTCTGCTGTTGGCACTAGTCTGTCTTTTTCCCTAATCAACAAACTTGAAAGGCTTCTTTCTTGACATGGAGATGTCACCACTGCTTTTTGCTTAATGTCTCAAGGTTGCATTAAACTAGCAATTAAACTAAGCTGCCCTAACGTAATTTTACCTTTATGCCAGTAACTGTCCATTTTAACAAATGCTTCCAGTGGTATGTTATCTCATTGATTCTTACTATCCTGGGCTCTCTCTTTTGCATTTTTTAGAGGAACAATATTGTTGGGGATAGCTTGCTCAGGATTACTATCCTAAAATCTGGAACTCACTTCCTGAAGACAATAGCTGTTCAACTATCCATAATTAATTTAAAAAAGCTTAAATCTTTTAACTCAGTGTGCTGGTCCTGCTACTGAAGCAGTGTTTTACCCTAGTTTCTCTCTTGTTTTTCTTACTTTGACTAACACTTTTTCATGATAGATTTGTTATTTCTATTAAGCATGACTTCTTATTTTACTCCTTCTCCCTTTTTCATTCCTTCCCTCATTACATTTCCTCTCTGCTAGTCTTATTTCCTTTCTCTAACTCAGTTATTTATTTCTGTTTTCATATTAGTTCTTATTGGTTTGCTGGAGTAGTAAAATGTATGAGGCATTCTCCTGGATTTACGAAGCCCTTTATAGCATGCAGGATTAATCTAAGAGCTGTTTTTGGCAATATGGCCGACGTGCGATCCAGGAATGAGCTCCCGGGACATGCACGTGTGCTCTTAGGCTAATCATGCATGGACTGAGCTCCTGTATACAAAATATCCTCATTTTCAGGTGAAAACCATGCAAATGAGGGTAATATGCGATCCAGGATGCTGGTAGCTGTCAGTGCAGGACAAGTGCAGTCTGCAGAAATGTACTCGGTTAGTAACCGAGTACATTTCTGCAAACTACAAAACAGAGCTATGACAGCTCCAAATAAAGGCTGCATATTACTGAGGAAGCATGCCAATGGTGGCATTGCAAACTGTTTTAAAAAAAAATAAAACAACATTTATTTTTTTTTTTCGCCGTTCTTGGCTGTTTAAGCATAGGGCAGCAGCGAGCAAACAGGATCGGGGGAAAATAATAAAATAAACTGAAAATGAGCATTTTAACAAAAATCAGTATTCTGCCATGCAAGTCAGTGGCAGGCAAAAGACTACTTGGCCAGTGAGTGGTGGTTGCTAATGGGGGAGGCTCAGTGTGGGACATGTAACTATGCAGTAGTAGGCAATCCTATGCAAATGAGGGAAAGGTTAGTGAATCCCAGATATTCCCAGGGTGTGAGGCAGGTCCCAAGAGTGTAAGAGTATAAATAGCTGGGTGCAAGACTAGGATATAGGTGACATTATGGGGGGGTGTGTGTCATGCATACTATAAGCGGATTGGAGACCTGTGGCTCAGGACTGTTCCTAGGTTAGCACAGCTAAGCTAGAGGTGTGCCCAAACTGCCTAGCACTCTTTACAAAGTGTAAGTGGGTGTGCGTGCTGCGCACTGGGTCTTACAGGAAGAAAAAGAAAGTTAAACCAGGAAATAGCAGCTCTGTGCACATTTGAGCACTGCGTTTGTGTGGTGCGCACACAGGCTTAAACAAGGAGGCAATGGGAAGGGAAAACAGCAGTAGGAAGGTAATCAAGGAGAACTAGTTTAGCTGACAGGTGAAATGTATTAGAAACAGCCAATTACACAGGCAGCAGCCCAGCCCAACCCTGCACACCACTATAAACCATGCAAACACCTGTCCCCCTTGTTTTTCCCAAAACCTCTGCACCACCGGTGTATACAGATGGGGAAATTTTACAAAACGAAAGCAAGAGAAAAAATGTTAGGGGCTGCTTTTGCTATCATAAACCAGCATGTGCAGGAGGCTGAAGGTGGTGAGGATGTGAATGCTGCTGAGCAACCCACAGTGAGGAGATGGAAAAGAGTGTACACACCCAGGGTAACCTACCAAGGGCTACATGAGCTGGAGATAGTGGAGCGCTATAGGGTGGACAGGGACCTCCTACAGCAAATTGTTCAGCTGTGCCGGCCACGCCTCACACAAAGAACTAACAGAGGGGAACCCATCCCAGTGGATACCAAGGTATGTGTAGGCCTCAGGTACCTTCTAAAGGCCAACTGCGGATATGATGGGGATTTCACAGGCATCAGCATCCAGGGTACTCCATCAGTTCCTGGATGCCATGTCAGTACATGTCAGTGAGCACGTATATTTCCCCATCACCTGTGAGGCGTTGGCCAACCATATGCGTCTCTTCCACCAAATAGCAGAATACCCTGAGGTAGTGGGTGCAATAGACTGCAGGCATATACACATTAAAGCACCACCAGTTGAGCGGGGTAGGGTCTACATCAACCGCAAGGGCTTCCCCTCCATCAACTGCCAGGTCGTGTGCAATGCCCAGGGCATAATAATGAATGTGTGTGCTGGCAGCCCTGGAAGCTACCATGATTCCCACAGCTGGCATCTGACACAGCTGTACCAGACATTTGCCAATGGGGACATCCCACATGGTCACCTAGTGGGGGATGCTGGATATGCACTGGAGCCATGACTGATGACACCCATCAGAAATGCACACACACCCGAACAAGAACTCCATAATTTATTTTTATTTTATTTTACATTTGTTAACCAGGGGTGTCTGACTGAGCCAAAAAGGCCATTTTTAAGCAGAGGCCCAGGGAGAAAAGTTCCACAAAGAAAAATTACAGACACGTTTAGTTATTTAGACATGATCAGTATACACACAAATTACAAGAGACATGTTTTACAGTGGTATGCAGCACATAAACAGTTACAGTGGACAGAACAAAACAAATATATTAATTTTAAAAATAAAGGTAATTAATAGACTTGTGGTGTACAGCTGAAATTTGGAACATAGGTAGAATACATACATAGTACAAAGGTACAGTACACACATTGTAGATTCGCCAGTGTTTGTGAGTAAGATTGAAAACTATTATCAAGTGCTCTAGATTTAGTATGTATATGTTATCCGCTTTCACCAGCCTGGGGAGCAATCATGGCACTGCCAACTTTGCTTGAGATGTTGCCTGATGAGGTCTTTAAAGGAGGCTTTGGATGATGTGTTTTGAATGCTAGTAGGGACAAAGTTCCATTTTTTAGCCACTGAACTACTATATAGTACATCTCCAAAGCTATTGTAACTGTTGGTGACTTCTAGTAGTAGTTTGCTTGATAATCTAAGAGGCCTTTTGGCTGAGTGATGTTGTACTAGGTTTTTGAGGGCAGGATACTTATTGGGGAGGTAATTGATAGAATGACAGAGGCAGAGCTGATTGTAGGTTAGGAGGTTGGGCAGTTCAAGTCAGTGGAGCTGTCTTAAAGCAGTACAGTGATGAGTTCTATATGAGCAATTTGCAGCAAAGCGGGCAATTCTGTTATAGCAGGCTTCCATTTTGCTTAGTTCAGTTTTGTTGAGATTAGTCAGAATGGGAGATGCATAGAGTAGGGTGGATAGAAGCTGGGAGTGAGCAATGGCTGATCTTGTGTTGTTGGTAAGAAATGGTTTGATACGATAGAGTGACCCCAGTTTGGCATGTACTTTTTTAATAGTTACGTTGAGATGACTATCAAATTTTAGGTGAGAGTCTATGGTTATTCCCAATAGCTTAGCCTGTGCCACTGGAGCAATTGGAGTAGCATTTGTGGAGTACATAGTGAATTGACTGTTAGTGTTTTTGTTAGAACTGGTTATAATCATAAGCTGAGTTTTCTTTGGATTGAGGATAAGTTGGGCTTTGGTAAGGTAGTTTTCAATGTCAGAGAATGCTAGTTGAGTTGTTTGCAGGAGGGTGGGAATGTTTTGTGCAGCACAGATTAAGGTAGTGTCATCTGCATACTGAATTATAGATGCATGCTGTGTGGAGGTATGGAGGTCATTTGTGAAGACTGTGAATAGTAGTGGTCCTAAGATAGAACCCTGTGGGACTCCTATAGTTATGGACAGCTGAGGAGAGAGAGAGAATTTTCCCATTTCACAGCTTGGTACCTGTCAGTTAAGTAGCTTTGGAACCAGGTAAGAGTGGAATTTGATAGATGATATTGGTTTAGTTTGTTTAGCAGGATTTGGTGTGAGACTGTGTCAAATGCTTTGGACATATCCAAAAAAAGAGTTGACACTTGTAGGCCTTCATTTTTGAGATGGTTTACTGTGTCTGGGAAGCAGAGGAGGGCTGTAGTGGCACTATGGGCAGGTCTGAAGCCATGCTGAGTAGGTGACAGGATGTTGCTGTCTAGGAAGTAGTTTAGCATCTGGGTATGGATGCATTTTTCTAGGATTTTGGCCAGGGGGGAGAGTAAAGCAATGGGTCTGTAGTTATTAAGTTCAGTGGAGGTCCCACCTTTATGTATGGGTGTAACATAGGATATTTTCCAGAGTTTGGGCACATAGCTTTCAACAATTGATCTGTTTATGAGAGTGGAGACTGGGATAGCAATAGCATCTGCTGTGAGTTTCAAGAAATAGCTGGGGAGTAGATAGGCTGCTGTTGATGAGGTTTTTAGTTTGGAGAGCATGCTTTTGATTGAAGTGGTGGAAACTGTTTTGAGGGTAAAGCTTGTATTAGTGTTATTTGTGTTGGGGGATAGTGAGGAAGGAACTGTCCTGTGATACTAAGGATAGAATTGAGTTCACAAAGTGGGAGCTGAATTGTGTTTCGATGGGAACTTTAGTGTCAGGGGTGGTTGGTTTGGGGGTAGCCTTTTGGGTGGATTTTATTAGCTGGTTTACATTTTTCCAAAATTTTTGTGGGTTGTGTTGGTATTTAGTTTTTAATGTTGTGCAGTAGGATTTTTTGTCCAGCATAATGCATTTTTTTGCACGGTTGCACAGTTTTTGGTACTTAGTTAGGCTTTGTGTTTCTTTGTTTTTTTGATAGTAAAGCCAGGCAGTGTCTCTGGACTTGAGGATTTGTTTGGTTTCTTTACTGAGCCAGGGGTTTGTAGAGGTTCTAACCTTGATTTTGCGCAATGGAGCGACAGTGTCTAGGTGTTGTAGAAATGTTTTGTTGAAATATGCTACATCTTGATCAAGTGGGGGGTATTTAGTGGGGGTTCAGTCACAGTTACAAAGTAAAGTATTGAAGACCTCAGGAGAGAATTTTTTGTGTTTCTAGTGGATATATGGTTAGTGGTTTTGCATATGCTTGTTCTACTATGTATAAAGTATATTATGTTGTGGTCACTTAAGGTGTCTGGGAGACTGCCTGTGTGAGGGTACAATGTAGGGTTGTTAGTTAGGACCCAGTCAAGGATGGATTCCCTTTTAGATTTTTTATCACATCTAGTTGGAATTTGGACTAGCTGCTGGTAGCCATGGAGATTTATTAGATTACTTGGTGGTTTTGATATACAGGTGAACCAATCTAGGTTGAAGTCCCCCAGAATAAGGGTTTCTTGTGAGTATGTGGAAGAACACCAGGATAAGAAGTCTTCAAGGCTAGCAGGTGTATTACCAGGTAGAATATAGATCACAACTGTGGTGATGACCTTTTTAGGGTGAAGTTGAAGTTGTGAGCTAAGTATGTCCCAGTTATTGGGGGAGGAGTAGGAGTTTGATAATTGACAGACAGTTAAGTTGGACTTGTACAGTAAGGCAGTTCCACCCCCTTTACGAAGTGGTCTGTCTTGTCTAATGATATTGTAGCCGGTAGGAAGAACTTCTGAGTTAGTTATGTTTTTATTTAGCCAGGTTTCTGTTAAAGCAACTATGTCTGGGAAGTAGTGTGCTATTGTGGCCTGGAGTTCAGGTATTTTATTTTTGATACTTCTAATATTAATATTTAGCATTAAAAGATGGTTGGTTTTGCTGCTGTGGTTGATTTGCCCAGGGATGAAGAAAGTGGGGGTGTTATGTTCTGACAATTGTGTTGGAGCAGTTTGTGTTGGACAGGATGGATTTGGGCCTGGGTTGGGGTGGATATCCCACTTATGGTCAGCCTGGAGTTAAAATGGTTATACAGATGTTGGAGTTGGTGAGGAGTGTGAGAAAGTATTGCGTTTTTTTGGAGTAGGAATGAGAGCATATGTGTTTAGTTCTGAATTGGTCCGTTATGTAGTTCTTGAATAACTGTGGGCAGATATTATTATAATGTGCGGTGTCTGTATACAAGAGTGCATAATGTAGTGTTTTTCTACTAAGTTTAGGGATATTGCTAGAGTGATAACTTGTGGTGTTGTAAAGAATTATGAGAAGACAGACTAGACTTAGTTGTGTGATAGTCATGATTATAAAGTTTAAGTTGTTTCTAGGTGGGGGTTCTGAATAGGAATTATAGGGTTGCACTATATGTGGGTGGGGAAGTAGTGTGGATGATGTGCAAAATGCCTAGTGGGAATGAGAGTGATTGGGAGTATTTTGTGTGGAGCAAGTTGGTGTGGTATAATGTGATATGACTTGAGGAGCTGTGATTGGTGGAGGTGATGTGAGGGTGAGCTGTGGGTGTGGCTGTGATTACTATAAAGGTAGAGGTAGTGGGGGCGGGAGGTAATAGGGGGCAGGGCAGGGGAGCAGAGAGAGCCCGAGCGTTAGTGAGGGTGAACGGAGCGGGGCAGAGCCAACCAAGACAAGAGAAAAAAGTAAGTATTACTTTACAAATCTGAACACTTTAAACAAATTCCTGAGGTCTAATGGCTTACCGGCAAGCAGAATGTAATTGCTGAAGAGCATTTGTGTCCTGGTGGGAGACTAGAAATTTAAAGATGGCTCTATGCTCAGCAGGATTCTAATATAGACTTTGTATTTGGGGAGGGAGATAGCACAAGGGGTGTAAACCAGGTGGAATGCAAAGAAACCAGAGAGGCAATCAGTGAAGGCCTCAGAGGGGGTAAGTAATAATTCAAACTACCTGTAAAGTGAAGGAAAGAAGAGACAGCAAAGTTTATTAAGGTTGGGAGTGTGCCTTCACATTGACTTGCTGATTAGTAACCAGTTTGTGCACAGATTAGAGTAGGGGGATACATTAGCAATGAAGGGGAATGTATAGAGATACAAATAAACAGGTGGGCCTCCAAGTGATACACACTAAGGCAGAAAGCACTGAGAGGGCTGCTTGATGGTTAATTTAGTCACAGAGATGTGAATTAAATGTATACTGTCTATTGGACAGTTAGGATTACTGTACTAGCGGGGGGGGGGTGAGGCACACGCACAAGCATGAATCATAATAGAGCATGTGTTTGGGATGCTCACGTCATGGTTCTGGTGCCTGGACACATTCGGTGGAGCCTTGCAGTATTCACCAACTACATGTACCCAAATTGTCCTTGTATGTGCCATGCTGCACAATATGATCCTGCGGAAACAGCTGCAGCAGGAACAGCATGGGGCAGGGCCACACAGCCCCCCCACCAGTGCCAAGGCCTGCACAGGCACAGAGTGACTCAAGGAGGAACAACCTGAGCCTGCACCAGTAGGCAGAAGGAGGCATGCCCAGTATGCCCTGGCCTTGGCAAAGAGGCAATGCATAGCACATGCACTGACACAGTAGGGACCCAGGGAATGACATCTTTCTCCGAACCGCACATACAGTAAAAGGGATGCCAAACATGACACTACCTGTGTTTAACCATGTATAGGGAGTGTATTATGTGCATCCAACATAGGCAGCCCTGCAGCATCACCCTCAATACTGGGACACCCACAAGGTAAGTGACACACATGACAGTTGGGGGGGCACATACCCAACAACAGTCACAGCTAGCAAGATAGGTGTAGACAAACACAAACAAATGCTGTACTATGGCCTCTAAATGAGCCCTATGGGTAACCCCTCCCCCAGGCCTACACAGATAGACAACATCAGGCCAGGCAGTTGGATGTAAGTTGTGAAGTCTAGGAAGTCAGAACCTAATATGTAGGTAGTGAAAGCTAAAATCTGTAGTACACTGGTATGCCTCTAGCCAGCATGATAGGTAAGTCCACAGACTGAAATGGTGTACCCGACATACCAGTACAGTCCTAGCAAATGAGTAAATGTGTCAGGTGTTCCCCACCATCCCACTTACACTTATAGTAACAGTCAGGTGTGCTCCCCCCACCCCTGTGTAGAAATGTAGCAACAGTCAGGTGCCCCCCGTGCTATACAGAAATGTAGCAACAGTCAATGCCAAATGACCGATGTATACCCTGCAGACACAGCATGCTACCTGTTGGTGTACAACACAAAGGTCAGCACCACAGTACAAACAGCCTGGGCTTGATCCACACATGCAATATAGATGGCCATACTGGACATGCTCACACACTTAGATGAATGAAGGCTATGTCAGTCAACAACATACTGAAAGGTCATACTGGGCATGCTCACACACTTAAACACATGAAGGCCTTTTCTGCAAACACCAGTGGACCAGACATATCTGGCAGTTGCAGTTCTTATTGCAGACACATGTCAGTATGCACCACTCCTGCCTTGCACACACAATGGATGGGAATACAGACATATATGTAAGGACAACACACTGTAATAAGCCAAAGGTAGATGGACATAGATGTGTGGAAGAGGGTGATTGTGACAAGGAGCCAATCTGGGCCTGTCTCACCCAGCACACAGCCAAAGGGCCCCAAACACATGAGGTGCAGGTGTCACTCACTGCAGATACTAGCCACCAGTATCTTTCAGCATGACAGACTATATGGTGCACGTGCCAGCTGTGCAACATGACTGTACAAGGAAGTAGCCACCTAGTAGCTGTATACATGTACCTGTGGCATATCACCCCGTGTGTGCCTGCATGTGGCATGACAACCCCTACATGAATGGGTTATGGCCCATGTACACACCACCCTCCCCATAGCAGAATCATGACAAGCCTGCTGAGGTCATCCAATGTGACATACACCTTTGGGAGAGCTGTAGCTCAGTAATCCCCATGGCACGTCCCATAACTGTGCACCGCTGTAGTGATAAACTAGTTAGGTAGTAGTTCTAACTCCAGACTTGGCAACTGTGTGAGTGTGTGTTTGTGTGCATGTCTCTCTGTCTCTGACTGTGTAGAGAGAAATGCTTTTTAGGCTACTCACACTCCGTACAATTCATATACTCACCTTTGGCAAGGCTGCTGCTGTCACTCACCTAGCAATACACCTCTGGGAATAACATAACCCTGTAATCTCCATAGCATGTCCTGTAACTGCGTACTGCTGTAGTGTGATAAAGTAATTAGGGAGGTGTTCTAACCCCAGACCTGGCAACTGTGTGTGTGTGTGTGTAAATCTGTGTGTGTGTTTGAGTAGAGTGCAATGCTTTTTAGGCCACTCACACTCTGTACAATTCATATACTCAACTTTGGCAAGGCTGCTGATGTCACTCACCTGGAAATACAACTCCTGCAAAGTAATAGCCTAGTAATCCCTGCAGCTCGTCCTGTAAGTGCATACAGCTGCCATGTGATAAAGTAATTAGGTAGGTTTTTTAACCCCAGACTTGGCAACTGTGAATGTGTGTGTGTGTGTGTGTGTGTGTGTGTGTGTGTGTGTGTGTGTGTGTGTGTGTGTGTGTGTGTGTGTATATATATGTGTGTGTGTGTGTGTGTGTGTGTGTGTGTGTGTGTGTGTGTGTGTGTGTGTGTGTGTGTGTGTGTGTGTCTGACTGAGTAGAGAGCAATGCCTTTTAGGCTACTCATATACTCAACTTTGGCAAGGCTGCTGATGTCACTCGCCTAGAAATAATGTAATGTGTATAGCGTGTCATGTAAATGCGTACTGCTGTAGTATCATAATGTAGTTAGGTAGGGGTTTGATTTCTGCACTTGCCAAATGTGTGTGAGTGTGTGTCTCTTCCTGGGGAGGCGCAAGCTTTTGGGTTGGGAGGGTGACCTAATGGTTAAGGTGCTTGCCTTACAAGCACAAGGTGTGGGGTTTGAGTCTCACAAGAGATGATTGGTTAGGCTTAAAATGACTCCCAAGGGCTTAGTTGTTGTTGTTATTGTGTCTTTTGGCTTATCCCAGTTAGGAGTCGCCACAGCAGAACTCCAGTCCGCTAATGTTTGGTAGTGGATTTTTACGTGCCGAGTTACCAGCCCTGACGCACAGCCTTCAACAAAGGCATGCCCATTCACACATGCCTCCACACAGAAGATGCTCTAGCTGAGAATCGAATGCGACAACATCTTGCTGTGAGGTGACAACGTTACTGCAGCACCACTACCGTGGGTAGCTTAGTATGAACCTATAAAAAAATACACATCTGGGAATGTCATAACCCAGTAATCCCCATAGCATGCCCTGTAACTGCATACTGCTGCACTGTGATAAAGTTGTTAGGTAGATGTTCCAACACCAGTCTTGGCAACTGTGTGTGTGTGTGTGTGTGTGTGTGTGTGTGTGTGTGTGTGTGTGTGTGCATGTGTGTCTCTGTCTGTTTTACAGAGTAGAGCCAATGCTTTTTAGGTTTCTCACACTCCTTAGAATTCATATACTCAACTTTGGCAAGGCTGCTTATGTCACCCACCTAAACATACACCTCTAGGAAGGTTGTAGCTCAGTAATCTCTGTAGTGAGTCCTGTACCTGCATACAGCTGTAGTGTGACCTAAAACCGTGTTAGAGTTCCATCTCCACCCATGGCAGTTCTGGATGTTTTGTGTGTGTTCCAATGTCTGTGTATGGAGGAATGCATTATAGGCTACACACTCACAGTACATTTCAAATGCCCTACTTTGGTAATCCTGCTGATGTCATTCATTGTGAAACACACCTTTGGGGAAGGATTTCTCTAGTAATCCCTGTGGTGTATCCTATAACAGCTCTATGCTGTAGTGTGATATAGACCTTAGTCAGGGGTTCTATACCCACACATCAGTTGTGGAAGCTTTGTGTGTGTCTCACTGTCTGTGTAGGGAGCAATGCATTTTAGGCTAGTCACTCACAGTACAGTTGAAATGGCCATCTTTGGTAATCATGCTGATGTCATGCAATGTGAAATACAACTTTGGGGAAGAGGTATAGCAGTAATTTCCGTGGTGTGTACTATAACTGCGTAGTACTGTAGTGTAATAAACTAGTTAGGTAGGGGTTCAACTCCCAGACATAACAGGTGTGTGTGTGTTTGTAACTCATATCCTGTGTAGAGGTGGTTGCGAGTGTGTGACAGCTGTGGGCAATGTGGAGGGGGTTTTGTTTATTTCTTTTATGGAGGCCCTACTATATATCACAATGTAAACCAGACAGGAATAACAGATGTAGCTTAGCTGAGAAGCTGGGGTGCAAAGCCATATCCATACATGTGACATCAAGGCCAGCCACTTGTTTACCTGTGGGGGGGATGCCTATTCGTACAAGACGTATAGTGTGTTGGACCTCTCAACCCCATTAATGGTGCATGTGGACATATGTGTATTTGTCAATCTGCCATTGCTCTGTACAAATGTATGGCCATATATACCTACATAGAGTTATACATCTGCTAATATATATATATATATATATATATATATATATATATAAAAACTATGTCCGTATACACCTACATTATCTGCATACACATAACGTGCTGTCTGTGTATATGTAGACATATAGGTGTAGACACATATATGTGCCGATTTAGGCATATGCATGTATATATGTGCATATATATTGATATATATGTATATAGTTTTAGAAATCAATATATATATATATATATATATATATATATATATATATACATATCTAGATATGTTGTATCTGTTTAGATATTAATAAAGGTACACACACATACAGTTAGATGTTGGTATACATTCTCCGTACTGTTGCATGACTGGAGTGGATGATATGTTTCTGCAATCATCACATCACTTTATATCTGTCATGGCTTAGTGGTAATTCACTTTGTCTATGGTGTGCAGGGTCCTTGGTTTGAGCCCTGCAAGTGCTGTGTATTTTGTTGCTGGGCAGAACACGGCCTATTGGATGCACAGTGAATAAGGCACTTTAAAGCAGCTGTAAACAGGTTTGCATGGGTTTGCGCATAGCTAATCAATGCCTACATAGGTTAAGCAATTCAGCAGCTGAGTATAAGAAACTGTAACCAGACTTTAGCAGTGCTTACTTCTGCGCAAACCCGTGTACAACTGCTTTAAAGTGTCTTAATCACTCTGTATCCATCAGCCCTTGTTCTGCCTAGCAACAAAATAAACAACCTCTGCTAGGCTGTAACCCAGGACCATGCACACCATTGCCCAAGTGATTTACCTCTAAGCCATTCCAGATATACATAACCCTGTTGTATTCATAAACATATCATCCAGCCCAGTCATACAACAGTACAGAGAATATATTCCAACATGTAGATGTATGTGTGTGTGAAAATACATTAATGTCTAAACAGATACAATATATTGATATACATATATATAAATATATATATATATATATATATATATATATATATATATATATACACACACACACACACACACACACACACACACTCACACATATATGTAAGCATATATATATATATATATATATATATATCTATATATATATATATATATATATATATGTATAGGTATATACGGACATACATCTGTAGATAAAGTGGGAACATAGCAGAGACATATATGTCCACATGCTCCATTAATTAGGTTGACAGGCACAAACAACATACGCCATGCTCGAATAGATATTCCCCCCCACAGCCAAACATGTCTGCCCTGCAATACACTACCAACTGTTGCAGATCCCATGACCAGGACCTTACACGGTAAGGGCACAAGATGTTAACAGTACTCCGTCCCACCTGTATGATGTCAGGCTGGTATCAGTAACATTTCATGCAGTACAGTCAGGCTCATAATGACTCCCATTGTGCAGTCATCTGTTACCTTTGTTAGCCAGAGTCCCATACCGTTGGCCTGTACGTCAGAGATGTAGATGCCAAACAACCGTGGTCCCAGGACTGAACCCTGAGGTACTCCACTTGTCACTTGCCTGGTGATGGATTTGGAGTTAGTTACACCTACAGTTTGGGTTCTGTCAGTAAGCCATGTGGCAAACCAGTGAGTGGCATAGAGATGTATGGCCGGATTAGTATGTTAATCTATGTTTCCAGACAGGGGGATGGTGTTGAAGGGCTTGGCGAGGTCCACATAGGCTTTGTGGACTGCCTTACCCTCTTCAACAGCTATGCAGACTGAGTCAAAGCAGTCAATCATTTCAGGAGACAAGACTGGCCCTCCATGAGCCCAATCTGTGTGGGGTCCAGTGTTTGAGGGTTGCCAATGTCTGCATTCAAAAAATACCTGATAATGCATTCCATGGCCATGCAAATCAGGCTCATCAGACTGATGTGCCGGTAGTTCCAGGGAACACAGGTAGATCCCCCCTTGTGGAGTGGGGTAACTGCAGCTGTGCACCACTCAGTTGGCACCAGGCCTGATGCGAGGCTATGATTACATGACAGTTAGGTGAGTCGCCATTTCATTTTGTAGTTCGTGTAGTACACAGCTCAGGATGTCATCTGGTCCCATGGATGCTGTATTCTTAGTTGTGGGTAGTGCGTTTCCTACCTGTGTGGCTGTGATTACTGTGCAATGGAACCCTGTATGTATTGAAATGGGCCCTGTTGGGGGTGTGAGGGGGTGAATGTGGCGCTAAATCAATCTGCCAGAATATTGGCACATTCCATGGGAGCCGTCTATGCGATGCCATTCTGTTGCAGCTCAGAGCACTTCTGAGCATTGCCAGTTAGACATTGGACATAACTATAGAATGCTGTGCAGTTGTCTGTGAAATCTGTGGTGATTTTAGGTACATCATCAGCTTTGGAGGATTCCATGAGGGATCTCAACATCTTACTTGGGCTGGTAAGGGAGTCGTTTGCATCATTGGATTATCCATTTTCCTTCAACAGAGTCTACCGTCTGTTGTATACTCTGTTAATGGCAGGAGACCACCACACTGGCTTGATTATTTGGGAGTTGAGCGTCGTGGTTCTATGTGGGATTTCAGGAATCATGTACAAGTGGCTGTGCTCATACAGTGCCTTAGAGCAGGATTCATCAGTTGAACTGTCATCTCCTGTCTCCATGGGTGTCACAAACATTGTCACCTCTGCCTTGAGTAGCATGGAGTTGGCCTTGGAGAGGTCTTTTATGTTTTATGGACAACTGCATATACATTCCTTTCACATGTTCGGTTTGATTCACCTATGGTGTGATTACTTTTATGGAACCACAGTCCCATATACTGTTGTGATTGCTGTATAGAAAAAAATACCTTGTTGTTGATAAAGGAACCACAAAGCAAAAATGAGTGTTCAGTCACAAAAAACTAAGGTTCCAGGCAAGGCTCACAGAAATAATAAATAATCCTTAAAAACTGAAAAAAATCCTTTATTCTGTTGAACAGGTGAGCGCTTTTGCGGTTCAAATCCGCTTCATCAAACCACATGTTCGGTTTGATTAGCCTATGGTGAGATTACTTTGGTGGAACCACAGTCCCATGTACTGTTGTGATGGCTGACTGGTTAATTACTGTGACTATAGTGTGCAGGGTCCTGGGTTCATGACCTGAAAAGGCAGGTTATATTTGTTCTGACCAGAACAGTGGTTAATGCATCCAGACTAATTAGGGCAATTTAGGTTAGTCACACTCAATATAATTCAAATGCCCCTACTTTGCCAATCCTGCTGATGTCAATCACTGTGATGGCTGACTGGTTAATTACTGTGACTATAGTGTACAGGGTCCTGGGTTCATGACCTGAAAAGGCAGGTTATATGACCAGAACAGTGGTTAATGCATCCAGACTAATTAGGGCAATTTAGGTTAGTCACATTCAATATAATTCAAATGCCCCTACTTTGCCAGTCCTGCTGATGTCAATCACTGTGAAGTACACCTTTGGGAAAAGAGTACTCCAGCAATCTCTGTGGTGCATGCTATAACAGCATAATGCTGTAGTGTGATATGGAACTCTGGTAAGGGTTTGATTCTCACACATGGGAGTTGTGGATGCTTTTGTGTTTGTTCCTATGCCTGTGTAGAGATCAATGCATGTTTGGCTAGTCACACTCACTGCAATTCATTTACTCTACTTTGGCAGTCCTGCTGATGTCACTCACTGTGAAATAAACCTTTGGGGAAAGATTATTCCAGTAATCGTCGTGGTGCATTCTGTAATGGCATAGTGCTGTAGTGTAATAACTAGTTAGGTAGGGGTTCTAATCCCAGGTGTGTGTACGTGTGTATCTTAATGTGCTGATGTAAGGTGTGCATGTGTGTGTCTTAATGTGCTGATGTATGGCATTTATGTCCTGTGTGGAGGTGGTTGTGAGTATGTAACAACTGTATCCAATGTTGAGTGTATTTGTAAGTTTTCTTATATGGTGCCCCTATCATAAGTCACAATATCCACTGTGAAGGGATAACAGATGTGATATCAGTACATAGTCAGTCACAGGTTTGAAACCCAGGACTGGTAGGTGTGTGACACAAACAGGCTCACCTTTTACTCTCCCAACCCACCCTGACTTATCTTTGCCTCTGTCTGCCTCTCTCACTTCCTCTCGGGTGGATGTGCAGACTTACACCTGCTTTGCTTAGGCAGCGACATGTGTATTGTCAGTGATGCTCATGATCAGTTGATGGACTCTGCACAGATTACAGCCCTCCTGTAGCTGATTGCATGTGGAACAGCTGTGGTAACATTCCCATAACCAATTGCATAGAAACACATTCTAATATCTAGGAACATCTTGTTGGTGTTGGGCCTTATCATTCACTGTGAGCAGGAACTAGATCTGTTGTTTGGCAAACAGCATCACAGATGGATTGAGGACTTGCCTCTGACAACATACACTGTGGAAACAGGCCAACACACAGGAGGGGGATGTGCCTGTCCTGACTATAGACTGTAAGTGCTGCTATACTGCAGTTGGGGTACTATTGGTTTAACAGGGTGTGTGTGGATATGGCTGTCCTACATGTTTTAATACTTGTCATGTCAGTGCTATGTTTATGAGGAATCCCCATCTGTAGGGTCATCTGCAGACTGGGCAGTGTGTGGTGCCTTGTGTTCCTTGTGTTACCCACTGAGCACCTATCTCTCAACTGCAGAAGGTAGTGTGAGGATTGCAGTCAGAAGATGGTGCCAGCCGGGAGAGTTACTGACATCATATCCCTCACTGAACATATGTTGCATCAAACCCTGTTACGACAGGAAATGTATGAGGTCATCACAGCGACATGTCAATATTGGGCCTGTGTGTGTGCCTCCAGCCACAACCCTGTCAACCTTTGTACATATGTCATGCAGTAGGGGGTGCATATGTTCTGTACACCATATTCAGTGACAGCATATCTGATAAGCTAGTGTGATATCAGACTGCTACACATTTTATGTATAGTAGGGGTTATATTTGAGGACATAGCCTGGGCATTCTGTGGTTGTTTGTATGGTACTGAGGTATGTGTAAGTCTGGTAATTGTTGACAGTGTGTGTATAGTGCATATGTACCTTGGCCTGTGTAGAGACTGTGGTAGATGTCATTGTTCCTGGTCCTGTCCTTTCTGATGTTACATGCTGCGCCACTGTATATCACCCTATCAGGTTACATGTTAGTAGGGGTGAACACACACATGTCCCAAACCACAGACAGACATCAGACCACACTGTGTAGCAGCCCAGTATATGTAGGGTTGTTGTGTGAGTGGCACATATGAAGATGGTGTACATCAGATGGTCCATGTACTGTGATAGTATGCTAGCTTACCATATGTGGCTGTGGCTGTGTTCACATTGGTTGTGGTTATGCACCTTATCACAAGTCTGTTACTCTGTGATGTGACATGCCTGTTGATCCTGCTATCTATGCAGGTACATGTGTATTCCCAAATAGGAGATGTAGCCCAGAGTTGAGTCATTCTGCCTGTAGCCTGCACTGTGCTTTGTTACATGCCTAGCAGCTTGCTGTACTGCTCCAGTGAGATGTCATGTCCAGATACTTTCCAAATGTATTGCTGCCTGGCCACCATGGCAACCATGTATGTCAGGCAAGGCAGTGAGATGCTGTTCTGATGTATGTCAGTAACTAGTGGATAGTATGTGGCCATGGCACTTCTGTACCAGTGGTTATTATGTGTCAGGACAGACAGGGGTGTATGAATGCATAACCTATGGGGGTGAATGTATACCAGTATGTACGTGTTATACCCAGCTACATGGCTGGTAACATCCACATTGACAGGCCTGGTCCACATGTCTTGCATGAAGGAGTTCTGTGTATACCCCTGGACTGGACCGAGTGTGTCAGACTGTCCACATATATTGGCCATATTGCAGCTGTAGTCCACAGGGGTGTTACTGTGCCAGCAGTAGTACTATACTATGATGACCCTAGGATGTCTGAAAGTAGCCAATGGCGCACATGTTAACGGCAGATGTGGCCTCCCACACACACCATTTCTGTGAAGACAATCCCTATTGCAGTAGCAATAGTCTACAAATATATTGAGAGGTTGGGACTATTGGGGCTGAGGTAGGGCTCCACACCATGTGCAGGACATATGGTGTACATATATGTATAAATAAGTATACATATATCCATATAGACATGTACACATATACATATCTTGCTTACTGTATGACAACAGTTTTACACATATGTGCCTGTGTTCCAGCCTCTGTCCTCCACCTACATACCAGGCTGTGCACATATGACATGTTGTCAGGGGTTGTTATGTAGTGGGCTGTGTGTATGTCATGCTGTTGTTCCTGACATTACTCCACTGCTGTTGTGTCCCCCACACATACTGGGAGGTTGGGGCCATATATGTGTGGGTTTCACCTACACAATACATGTGTGCCCTAATGCACTCCAGATGCCAGTGTATGTTACAGTGGTATATGGCCCAGTATTAGTGAGTGTAGGGGGGGTGCATCATGACTAACCTAGGCTGTTACAACATGTGTGGGTATCTGGGAAAGGCTGCCTTAAGGTATCTGGATGTACTTTACCATGCAATCCACCTTGGTTAAATGCAGGCCTACTGCCTCCTGCCATACCGGATGTTCTGTCTGTCAGTGTGATTGTGATGGTGTCAGGTATGTCTTGTTATGTAACAGATACATCCCATTGTGTCAACTGGGGTCTGCCCCCCCTGGGAATTGTGTACAGAGTGTAGATAGAGGCTGCTGACATACTGGTGATTGGTATGCTGTGGCCCAGTCTGGCATTACTAATGTTCTACTTGGAGGCTTCGGCCTGGACAGCAACATATGTCAACCTTTCCAGACTGCTGTCTTAGTATAACTGTTTCACAGTTGCATTACACTGCTCATATGGATGTCAGTGTCTAAACAGCTATATGACATGGCATATACAACTGTCATAGTACACACATAAAGCTTTCACATTCATTTATGCACACCTGTATGTGGTGTACGTCCTACACTGAAGAAGGCAATTCTTGCCGAAACTAGTCTGTTTTAGTACAAAATAAATGAATATTTAACTCCGTTCTGCCTTGCTGGTCTATTTGGTGATTTTGATAATTATATAACCTGCCGTATATATTTAGACATGTAGATGTGGAAATATATATCTATAGATGTAGGCATTTGCATGTGTATATGTTCGTAAATTTTATATGTATGTGTGTGTCTATGTACATATATATATATATATATATATATATATATATATATATATATATATATATATATATATATATATATATATTAACACACACACACACACACACACACACACACACACACACACACATATAGTAATATGTTGTAACCATTTAGACATTAATATATTTACACACACACACATACATCTACATGTTGGAATATATTCTCTGTACTGTTGAATGACTGGGCTGGATGATATGTTTATGAATACATCAAGGATATTTATATCTGAGAAGGCTTAGTGGTAAATCACTTTGGCTATTGTGTGCAGGGTCCTGGGTTTGATCCTAGCAGAGGCTGCCTATTTTGTTGCTAGACAGAACAAGGGCCATTGGATACAGTGTGATTAAGGCACTTTTGAGCAGTTGTAACTGGGTTTGCACGATGGTAAGCACTGCCAGCCTCCGCTTTTGTTTTCTTACAATCAGTTTGCTTCAGATTTCTCAACCTGTGTAGGCATAGCTTACCCTCACACAAACCCACTTACCGCTGCTCAACAGTACTTACTGCCACTTACCCCCACGCTAATTCCTTTAAAAGAAAAGAAAAAGGGGTTGATAGGAAAGTGGTGAAAAATGGGGCACAAAGAGGGAAAGACAGTCGGGAAAATAGCTAGGCATGTACAGGAAGGGTATAGGAAAGGTCCATAGTTGCCCATTTCTTCTACAGCAACAGCTGTGCATATACACTATAGTTGCATGTACTTTTGGACCCTCAAACCCCTGGGAGAGGGATGAGGACAACATATATATATTGTGATGCCAGTTAGACCAGATTACATGCGTCCAGTGGACACGTGCAAAATGGACAGCTATGAATGGGGCGAGATATTTTTGTGGGAACAGATTGCCCTTTTTTTTTCAGGTGAGAGTGGAATGTTGAGGAGGGGTAGTATGTATATTTGGGGAGGGAGGCTGGGTATGTTAACAGACAAGACACACAAGATGCATACAGGGCCGGTATATGACACATGTGGGGGGTAAACACCTTGGACATGGAGGGGTGTTTGGAAGTCGCAAGCCCATGAGCCCCCAACTGGAAACAGTGGGACAGAGGTCCCCACACATGGGGAGTCATCACTGCACCTTCACAGCCCCGAAGATGGCTGTGCTGGGGGCTGTGTAGGAGGGGCAGGCTCACCCTCTAATAGCACCACTCAGCCCTCAAGCTGGCGTAGATGCTCTCGATACTCCTGATCGAGCTCCCTACACACCACAGCCTGGACTTGTTGACGGGTGACAGGTTCCCCTCCGCACCCGCACTGAGGGGGGGGTGAGCCCAATCCCCTGCAGCAGTTCCTCCTGAAGGTGGTGCAGGGCCCACGGTGGAGGAGGTCCCAGGCTGGGCCCCAGATGTGCTGGTGCCCGGTGCCATGGCCAGCTGAGGTGGGACAGGTGGGTTCGCTGGGACTGGCCTTCCCATATGAGCTGTATTGTCACAGGTTTATTGCAGATATGGGTTAGTAACAGTCAACAGCATTCAGGATTAGTTATAACAGCATGCATAGGTATTCCCATTAACCCGACACACCAGATTTAAAACAGTTGCAGAGCAAGTAGAACACATGCATATATGACACAACAGTGGTCATTACAGGAGCATGCGGGTTTCATTGATGGCAACAGGTCACCAATATGGGTGTAATTTAACATGGCACATGCATAGAAATAAATGTGACTATTTATTAGCCATTAGGCCATATGCCCCAAACAAGTTTGGAGTGTACACATACCAGAGTGTCATTGGGTTATTATGCACATATGGTAGGGGTGAGAGAGGATTCAATTAACAATTAATATATACTTGTAGTTTTTGCAACATTCTTAGTCACTAAAGTGATCTTTCCCTTACATGTATTATTACACTACACAATGGTCTTATATTGTACACTGATATGTTTATAGATTATTATTTATGTGACCTGTGTCTTAAATACAGGCGTGACAGGCTGCAGGTGTTAATGCAACATATGTTGAGAATTGCTGTCATACACATTGAGTAAGGTGCTAGAATGACAGCTTTGTTTACATATACATTCTCTGACTATGTACACATTTGACTATCAGTTATATGTCATTGACAGCTGCCTACATTTCTTGGATCATCACACTGAATTTTCAGGGGAACAGGGTACCAAGCTGGTGATATAGGCCATTTATCTGGACATACTGGACAGATTGGAACAGCTGTGGGGTATAAATATGCATACAACTTGCAATTTGAACATTCAAGCAAATTCTGTACAGTTGTTGGGTGTAATTATGCATACAGCTTTCTTTCTGAACATTGTATCACAGTCTGTACGGTTGTGGGGTATGATTATGCATACAACTTGGTAGCACTCCCAGGCGTCAAACCCCCGCTGTGTGTGACAACAACTTATTGCTAACATCACAGTACACTGTGCTATTAGGGAATTGATGTACAGCTTTCAACTGTTTCCTAAGTCTCTGTAACTTGTACGATATGACTGACCTCTTGGCACTTCCAACATTGTTATGCATAACTTTATACCCATTTTATCTGCATACCATGGTGTGGGTGACACTGCTTATGCTACAACAGTACTATTTATAGTATGGGACAGATCACAAACATATGAGAGAAGAGTAAACAGAAGTACTCCAGGGATTATACCTTTATTCACGTACTATTAACACCTTTATTTCTACTGGTACAACACTTTCTAAGGCTCTTATAATCTTTGTTATGACAGTACATGCAGACTGATTACTAACCTGCCTTGCGACACAGCCTTTGCAGCCTAGCATCACGGGCTTGCTGGTTCGCAGCCCACTCATCTGCAGCTGTTAGAGAAATGCATTGATATTTAGCCATACCTTTCCATAGTATACACAAGCTAGGCAATTATTTACTACTTAGTAGAATGTGTACTTACTCACTACTGGGGCATTGGCCATCTGCTGACAGTCCTGGATCCACTGTTCCAGGACATCCCCCCTCCACCGCTTCAGGTCAGCATGGTGGTGCCTGACCTGCTCACCAGTCCTTGGGGATACCTGTGGCACTGGTGAGGTCATGGGCAAGACTATCCCAGTCATCCGCTTTGTACTGCGAGCCCTGGTACTGGCCCTGAAGTAGTCTCTGATCATGGTGTTTGACCAGGAGCCATAGCATGAATTTTGACTCCTGGATGCCCCAGTACTGTGCTCTGAATTGAGTGCCTTCACCCACACCAACCATTCTGCCTGCAGTGGGATGCTACAACCAGTTATGAGATGTATTCCCACCTGTGGGGTTTAAATATGGCCATTTTCCCACACTTTGCTGTGATTGGCTAGTTTTGAAAAGGCTAGGCTATGAGCACACCTTCTTACATAAGGTTGGCACTGTTTAAAGAGGTATACCACTGTGGAGATTGAACTGGCTCCCCTACACATTGCTTGCACTTACTAACATGAGCTGTGCTGCAGTTAGCATTGCTTCATAGTTGATTATCACTATATGTGCCATTTGGCAATGATGTATTCTTCATTACAGGTTATATATGTGTCTGGTATCCGTGATTCATGCGTACATACACTGTATGGGGTCCTGGGAACTTCAATACTTTATTAGCATAACACCTCAAATCTATGCTTACTGCAGTACTCCAGTTCACATATTTATGTTCTGTGGCAGGTTATCCAACATCACATTGTCCATAGTTCAGTTCACATGTTTGGTTTGATTTTCCTGTGGTGAGGATTAGTTTGCTGGTACCTCATGCATATCTATTGTTATGATGGCTTAGTGGTTAACTACTGTGACTATAGTGTACAGGGTCCTGCATTTGAGCCTGACAGAGGCAGTTTATTTTGTTGCTGGGCAGAACATGAGCCGTTGGATCCAGAGTGATTAAGGCACTTTAAAGCACAGTTGTAAGCGGGTTTGCACAACGGTAAGCACTGCTGACCTCCGGTTACAATTTCTTACACTCAGTTAGCTTTCTACTTTGCTTAATCTGTGTAGGCAATGCTTACCCCCTTCCAAATGCACTTAAACATGCTTACTAGTGCATATATATGCTTACTACTGTTTATTTGTGCTTAAACCTGCTTACTAGTGCCTTATTCATTATGGCACTGACACTTCACATGTGCATTTCATGCAGTACTCCAGTTGACATTTAAATGTTATTATGTAGGTTATACGGCAAAAAGATGTAAAATTATGTTCATATACAGATTTCACATGGAAAATGATATGTGCAGCAGTCGGACTCGAACCAGAAATGCCTGTTTATTAGGCGGATGCTCTGACCACTACACTATTGATGTGCTGCTTCATTTGCATATATATTTCTTGTTATCCTCTTCAGCCTTTTCAACTGCTTTAACCATAGTTAAGTGATGGGCACACCAGTGCACCTATGGTTAGCTATACTTGGGGTTTAAAAAAAAATAAATAAAAGGGTCTCTTTATTTTATTTAAATGTACTCTTGCTGCTTGAACACATGGGGACTGTTGGTGGGGATATGCGGACACCTATGAGCAGTCTTGCTCATTTATTTACACTTTCTTCTGTTCTACTTTCCAGGGGCATGTTTATTCTGAGACCTCTGCTCTCAGACACGCCCCCTGCACTTGTACACGCTCCGTGTAAGATTTGGAGTTCAGGCAGCGCACCTTCATTAATATGCATGGCGCGCTGCCGTCCTCCTCTTAAATTGCCACTTACATGCAGGACTAGTCTAGTCCTGCACACCAGATTAGTAAATCTGGGGAATTATCTTTTCGCATTTTATGTTTTTTTTTTTTTGTTTATTTATTTTTTTTATTTTTCATTTGCTAACCTGGGTAGAACACTGATGGACTATTTACAAGTTCAGCCTAGGAAAATCAGTAAGAGAAATAAAGTAAAATTCAAATGGAAATAGCAACATTTGGACAAAACACATATGAATACATTATATTATATTATATTATATTATATTATATTATATTATATTATATTATATTATATTATATTTAGGTTAAATAAAAAATGAAGCAATGCAATGAGTAGGCATAACAGATGATTCTTTTTTACAATCCTGCCTATTTAGTCTGTGCACATTTGATCACTACTGTTGCAATATGCTGTCAAAACTTATATATATTTTTTTCCATTTCTTCTTTCATTCAGCCTAGGAAAATCAGTAAGAGAAATAAAGTAAAATTCAAATGGAAATAGCAACATTTGGACAAAACAAATATGAATACATTATATTATATTATATTATATTATATTATATTATATTATATTATATTATATTATATTATATTATATTTAGGTTAAATAAAAAATGAAGCAATGCAATGAGTAGGCATAACAGATGATTCTTTTTTACAATCCTGCCTATTTAGTCTGTGCACATTTGATCACTACTGTTGCAATATGCTGTCAAAACTTATATATATTTTTTTCCATTTCTTCTTTCATTTCTTAATTGACTGCCTATGATGTTACTGCTGTTTTACTGTGCTGTGTTGCATTCCTGTATATCAATGACTTGTAGGTTTAGGACAACTGATTGATGGAGATATCATGACATCCCCAGAATTATGGAGTGTAGTTCTGTCAATCACTGATTTGTTGAATCCCATAAAGTAGATTTTAACTAAAAGCACTAGATAGGGGTGAAATAATAGCTAAAGTGCTTACCTTAAGGACATAAGGTACAGGGAACATAGGTTCATAGATTAATACTAGGCTAATTGCCTTTGTGGACCATTTTAAGCCTAGCCAATTATCCCATCTAAGAATCAAACGCTGCATCTTGAGTCTGTAAGGTTAACACCTTAACCATAATGTCAACCTCCCACAACTTTTTTTTAAGCCTAGCCAGTTAGGCCCATGAGATTCAAACCCTGTACCTTGTGTTTGTAAGGCAAACACCTTAACCATTAGGCCACCCTCCTGGGTTTTTGAGGATGTTAGCCTGGTAATTATCTATGAACCTAAACAATCAGGGTTTATTTCAGGAGACAAGTCCTCTCTGCAACTGGCCTAGTAAATCCTGACACCTCACACTACTACTACAACTCTGCATATACTCACTCTGAGACTGTACAACAGTAAGGAAAATGAGAAACTTCCAAATTCTCACGCAACCTCACTCATAAACACATTGAAAATAGTACATTTAACTACCCATCAACAAAAATTATTTGATGACTTACTAGTCAGTATATATGATCGTTGACCAGTAGAGGAAAACATTTTTTCATCTTGTCATATAGTATATGCCCTCAATATTTACAAGCACTGGAAAATTTCTCTCCAGCAATTTAAACATTAATAAAGAAATGCATGGATAGGTGATGCTATGGACTATGATGTTTGCAGATGACATTGTGATCTGTAGTGAGAGTAGGGAGCAGATTAAAGAGACCCTGGAGAGGTGGAGATATGCTCTAGAGAGGAGAGGAATGAAGGTCAGCAAGACTAAGACAGAATATACGTGTGTGAATGAGAGGGAGGATAGAGGAATGATGAGGATGCAGGGA
This sequence comes from Protopterus annectens, assembly GCF_019279795.1. Lineage (NCBI taxonomy): Eukaryota > Metazoa > Chordata > Ceratodontiformes > Protopteridae > Protopterus > Protopterus annectens. The sequence goes on from NC_056740.1 coordinate 131,612,936, forward strand.
GCAGAGTTGGCAAATGTGGATGAGTTTAAATACTTGGGATCAACAGTTCAGAGTAATGGCGAGTGTGGAAGAGAGGTGAAGAACAGAGTACAGGCAGGATGGAGTGGGTGGAGAAGAGTGACAGGAGTGATTTGTGACAGACAAGTGCCAGTAAGAGTAAAAGTGAAGGTCTACAAGAGGGTAGTGAGACCAGCTATGTTATATGGGTTGGAGGCAGTGGCATTGATAAAAAGGCAGGAGTCAGGGCTGGATGTGGCAGAATTAAAGATGTTAAGATTTGCACTGGGTGTGATGAGGGTGGACAGGATTAGGAATAATTATATTAGAGGGCCAGCCCAGGTTGGACGGTTTGGAGACAAAGCCAGAGAGGCAAGATTACAATGGTTTGGACATGTGCTGAGGAGTGATGTTCGGTATATTGGGAAAATGATGCTAAGGATGAAGCTGCCAGATAAGAGGAAAAGAGGAAGGCCTAAGTTAAGGTTTATGGATGTGATGAGAGAAGACATGCAGGTGGTTGGGGTGATAGAGAAAGATGCAGAGGACAGGATGAAATGGAAACAGATGATCTGCTGTGGCAACCCCTAACGGGAACAGCTGAAAGAAAAAGAAGAAGAAGATGGATAGCTGATGCTACAGAATCATTTTTTATTACAATTTTCTTCCTTGTTGCCTTGCCTTTACTTTTACTTATGTAATTCAGAGTACCATCTGTAAACCATACATAATTAAAGGCTTCTTTTCACCTGTTCTGTGCATGATACTACACAGAAACCCCATTTTGTTATTACTTCACATAACATAACTTCTCCATCCAGTGGTGTTCTGCTAACTGAAAAGGAATATAGCAAAAATAAGCAATCGTTTCAGTCCTGTAGGAGGAGTCTAAATCACATTATTTATGAAAGTAACATGGGACAGAAGTCAATAATGCTCTCAAAGTAAGAACTGAGAAACTGCAGAAAAGTAGTTACTAAAACTGCACATGCAGACTGTAACTGAGTTAGTTAATCATAATGCAGCATTTCTACTTATAATGCCAGTTAATAGATAAGCCATTTTCATACAGAATACAGTGTAATGTCCATCTCATTATACACCTGTGCACCATTAATTAATAGCATAATGACTGCCATAGGTGGGGAAGAACATAAACAAACTGAGCAGAACAGAGCATAAAATGCCAGCTACAGACCATGTAAAACATACTGAGCTGAATCTAGTAATGATTTGTTTTGATTTCTTCTTCCTGATGCCCCAAATTGCCATATGTTGATAAAGGAGTTTTGTTAATCAAAATTATTGTAGTCCATGTCTAGTGGAAGTCACCATTCAATGCTGACATGTTGCTCATAGGTTCGGGTCTGTGTCATATGATTGAATGGCCACATTGTTGAACATATCATCTCATTGAAAATGCAGGCTGTCGAACAGCATCCCACTCCCCCATCCCCACTAATTATATATACCAATTCTGAGGTCGGTCTACAGTGGAGAAAAGGGCAAGTTCCCTGATCCCTACCTTAATGCAATCTCAGTCAGAACACTTTGATGACCTGCATTGTTGATGAGATTATACATTTGACGATGTGGCCATTCAGTGATATGACATAGACCCCATAGGTTCATAGGTAAGTTGTAGGCCATTTCTGGCCTAGCCAAAAAATGTGTTCAAAATTTCTCACTAGCCTCAAGGAGAGCAAGACAAGATAGACTAGGAGAGAATCTGAGTCTGCCCATCCAATTATCTTGGTTTACCTTGAAGGTGGCAAAGGTGCTACTCTGCTTCACATGTAGTTGAAGTATGTTCCATTGGTGAGGAAAATGTTGGGATATGAATCTGTCACTCTACTGTGTCTTATTTATCTTCTGATGAAGGTTTAGCTCCTTTTACTGAGTACTTGATGTACCATTAGTTCTGCAAAGGAATAGGAGATCAAATAGGATTGGATCTTTCATGACACAGAAGCCTAGACATAGGTCTCCACAGAGGAGTCTGTAAGAGAGACTGAGTACAGAGAAAGGGCTGCCTTTCTCTCCTGATAGTTAACATTTGTGAGATCACAGATCTTTTTAGTTATGAATCTTTCAAGCTGTATGATATGTTTGGATAAATATATGCCAAAAGGTGCATTATATTCAATAATTGGATCAAGTGGGGATGTATATGGAAATTAGATGGGCCAGATAAAAGGCTTTTCGAACTACTGTGGAGACATACTAGTCAAACAATAAGGAACTATCAATAAGAGTACTCAGATTCCTTACAGTAGTGTCTGATTGAAGAGGTGCAGCTACTATACAGTAAGCAAAGCTACTTTGTTTACAAAAATGAACTGCAACATTTTTTTTTACATTTAATTTGAGAACAATGCCCTTGCACCAATTCTTAACATGGTGTAAACTGTGTTGGAGCAATTGTGATTCAGTTGACGATCAAATAGCAAAACCCAATTTACAATCAGCTACAAACATAGTTAATCATAACTCAGAAGTGCTGGCCTGAAGGTCTGAGAAATACATGCCAAAAACGATGGGGCCCAAAACTGTTTTGCATTTAGAAGTGGCACCTGCTACTCTAACCACATCGGCCCTGTCAGACAATCAGTTAGGTATCCAGCATAAAATATAAGGATTTATATTCAGATTTACATGTCTGCCAATAATGTTTGCATGGGAAACAGTGTCAAAGGCCTTGGCCATGTCTAAATATTCTGTATGCACTGCGTTACCACATATCCACTGTTTCAGTTACTTTTTCAAAGAAATTAATGAGTTTAAAGAGGCAGGACCTTCCTTGATAAAGTCAAATTGATGAGGGTCCAGGGTTGAGAGATTTTCAATGTCCAGATTAATGAAGTATAAGATAATGTGATCCATAGTCTATAGTTACCAGGGTCTGTGATTGGGACTCTCTTGTGTAATAGCATTACAATAGCTATTTTTCAGGCTTCAGGAATGTAACCAGTGGAGAGGCTTAGATTAAAGCAGGGTTCAGAAAGGCCATATTTGACACTGATAATAAGGCAACTTGGTATGTTATCAGGGCCCATGGATGAAGTATTCTTAGTTTTTGAAAGGGCTAAGATAACTTGCTCCATAGTAATTAAAGGGGGTGACTGAGATTGTAGAACCTGTGGGATAGCTATAACTGTGGGTGGAGTAAAATTTGCACTAAATTTTCTAACTAGAACATTAGGTATTTTCTTTGGGTCCTTGAGTGTAATACTATTGTGGACAAGCTCTGGATACTCTTGGCGGTTAGCTCTTAACATCCTAACATAGTTAAAGAAAGATGTGCAGTTATTCTTGGCTATTTAAGTTCATACTCAGCTTTGAACTTCCTAATTGTTCCCTTAAGCTCTTTGTTAGTTGCATAGAATGAGACCTCTTATAAGCATTAAGCATTTTCTTTTCATTATATAGTGCATTTGTATGGGTAATCCACCAAGGGGACTGCTTTTAAACTTCTCATTATATTTGTTGTGGATAGGGTCTACATTATTAATACAACTATATTAGTGGGAGTAGAAGTCAGAGGCACAGCTTTAGTATAGAGGATCCTTCAGAGGAGTATTGCTACAGAATGTATTTAAGTCACCAAGTTACTGAAGAAGCTTTGCTTTTGAGAAGTCCCTAAACACAGAGCTATTTACAGGGGAAGTACCACCAGTTTTAAAAGGAGAAAGTAACTAAATTATGGTCTGATTTAACAATATATGTGCAAGAAGTGGCCATATTTGTGAGGAATAGATGCAGGATATTGGGATTCCTAGAAAAATGGTTAACTATTTGTGAAAGCGGGATAGCATTTATAATGTGAAGGAAGCACTGGGCATGCTGACCATTGGCAGTGTATGTCAGTCAGTTTATTGATGGATAGTTGAAATCTCCCAATAGAAAAGCTCTTGGGTTTAAATGAGAATTTCAGCTAATGTGTTAAGATAGTTATCGTGCTCAGAAGGGGACATAAAGGGTGCTCTATAACTAGCTATGAAGTGATAATTAGTCTTGTTTAGAGTGTTTTGGATTTCTAGGAGTTCACATACTGCCGAAGGATATAATAATACTGCCAACATTTATTCAGCTGAGAGAAAGTTTGGCTGATGACTGGAATATAAGTCCTAATGAGCTAGTCGGGTCAGAAACAGTGGCATCATTAAAGAATGCATGGCACAGTAATACAGCATTTTTATTAAGCAGGAGAATGTGAATAATATTGGCTGCTTGTAGTACCCACAGCTGTCTGCAACAAAGGTGAGTGTGCTACCTGTTGTGCCACTGATACTGAATTTTACAGTATACCTTCGGTGATGTCACAATGAAAGTTGCAGTTCCTAGAATATAACAGGAAAAATCATGACTGATATTTTTCAACATCAGAAACAGTATAGTTTAGCAGTCTACAGTTTTGTATATTTACTTATAGCTCTTTGAAGTGTTTTGTCTCATTTGCTACAGAACATTGTTTGAGTCACTTTAAATACCTCAGTTTCTTCAAAAATCAGGTACATTTCCAGACTATGAATGTTAGCATGCATTCCCCTGTGTTTTTTTTTCCTTTGGCTTAGTAGTCTAAGCAATCTTTATCTGTACTTACTTGTCATCAGACTTTGTTACTCTCAAGGTCTTCTCAGTGTTGTTTCAAATTCTGAACTTTAAAAGTACTCATTAAATTTGAAGAAGTCAAGGCCTTTACAGGACATGAAGAAATTGTGGAAGATATCTACATCAGACTAAATAAATTATTAATACAATATTTTATGCATATTCTAGGAGTTGGCCTCATACCAGAATTACATTTTGGATAATGCATGTGCTAGAATATTTATCACAGCTTAGAAAGGGGGGTACTTTCCAAAAGTGTTATGGCCCTCTGAACAAAAAAAAAAAATGATTTCAAATGTTATTATTTTTTAATTTTATAAGCTAAATGTATTAGCATCAATTTTACAGTTTAAAACTCTGATAATAAAAGGACATAAAATAGCACACATTGTATAGCGGCTAAATTTAGGAATGTGACCTGAACTCGGAAATACTTCTGACATTGAAAAAGTCTCACATGCATTTGCTTTTCCAAGCTGCATAAACCCATAGAAAGAACTCGGCTAATGAGACATAATGAAACTGTGTTTATTTTGGTACCTAGTAGACAGACCACTTGTAAGCAGACATACATAAAGTGACAGAGTTCCTTGATAAATCTGGGGGAGGTTGTGTCAGACCATTGTTATTGTATCTGTGCCTAAATATTGATGTACTCAATGAGGCAGTCAGTCTTAGAAGCAGTGAGATGACATATACAGATTAAACACTTTAAAGACCTGACTGGATTCAGACTTTTATGGACTGAAACAGTAGAGAAATTGGAAAAATGTAGAATTTAAAAATATTTTCTGTTATAGAAAATAAGGTAGTACACAAAACAAAGTAATGCCATCTTGTCAATTGTCAAGGCACTGTTTTTTTTTTTTTTTTTTTTTTATAGTAGCATCGATACATGAAACAATCATCCACAAAGTTGACTTACAGATAGAATTTTGGCATTGGTTCACTAGAATACAAAATACAGTGGTTGGAATTTTGTACAGCTAGATTGTCTCTTTGTTTTAATAAATTTCTGTGGGTTGGATTTACTGTATGTTTTTGCTCAGAATACTGAAGGGATATCTTTGTTATATTAACTTTTAAAGTAGCTGATGTGTGTGAATTCTTGAGTCTCAGGAATTTCATATAGTAATGTAATATACTTCTTATGGAATGCTGACCTCTGTTTAACCATCCATTTGTCTTTTCTGGTATAGCAAGTGACATTTCTACAAAACAGCAGCTTTGCTTTTATATGACTTAATTTTATAAGCTGTTTTTACACAGCAGAAATGTGCAAGTGGACTGTATTTGTTTACTGTCATTCTACCTCAAATGCTGTGGTTCTCCTAAGGAAAAAAATGTTCCACATTGTTCCTCTCTGTCAGCAGCATGTATTTAGCATTCCGTATTTTTTATGTTACTGCAATACTGTGAATGTGCTTTAATGGATTTGCATAATTGTAAGCAAGTCTGTTTTATTTAATCAGCCTTATTAATTCAATAATGAAAAACAACCAATGACAGTGGTAGGGAGAGCCCTAACGAATAGTTGACTGATACTCAGAATTTTTTATTTATTTTAATTTATTTCATTTATGTCTTTTCTGGGGTAGTGCACTGATAAAAATATATATGTTTACAGATACAAGAATATGGTACATTTAGTTCAAGAAGCAGTTTACAATGTCTAAACATGGATGGAAAAATGGAATTGTGCTTAGCAGAAGAAAGCTTTATGTGTGAATAGAGAGCACCATATCCAGACTAGAATCCCTGTTGCTTCAAGGATAGAAGATGGTATTGATGTAAATAATCAGTGATTTGGTTGTAAATAATATTTTCTAGTATTTTGCCTAAAGTGGGAAGTATTAAGATGGCATGGTATTGTGATGCAATGGTTGCTTGGGTAGTTTTGGAACAAGGGAGACTATAGCTATTTTCCATATCTAAGGCATAATCTTATTAGTGAAACAAAGGTTGTATATGTGAGTGAAAGGGTGGGAGATGAAGGCCTTACAAAGGAGAATGAACCAAGGTGCTAGACTACCTGAGCCTGGGGGATATCTATTTGTATTTAGTCTGTTTGTGTTTTTGCCTCTTTGGTTCTAATCTTTTTTGAAATGGAACAGTGGAATGTAAAGGGGGCTTGCTCTGTGTTCTTGCTGAACTCATTAAGGAAATCAGTGAATGAGAGTTTGTGGAGGTGTTAAAAGGATACAGAGAAGTGGAGTTGTGCTAAATTTTTCAACCAATTAACAATGATTTCTCTCCAGAATCAAAGTGAGATTTATTTGCTTTTGTAGTGGTTGTTTTTGTGTCTGCAGATCGATTGCTTGGCTATGTTGTGTTATGAGATATATTTGGCTTGAGAATCTGTGGAGGGGTTGCATTTCTACTTGTGACATGCATTATCATGTAATTTGAGGAGGAGTTCATTAGAAACATAGTCATTTTTATGAACTCGAAGTAGCCTTTTGATTGATTGATTCTAAAAAGTTGGAAGTGTGTCATGGCAGGTAAACTCAGAGAAGCAAGAGAAAGTGAATGTATATATATATATATATATATATATATATATATATATAACTTTGACCCATCGAAATTAGATATAGATATAGATACAGGTCTACTTTGACCCATCGAAATTACACTTTAGTGAAACTTAGTTTCCCGTGTCAAGTTTCGCGAAAGTGCATTTATCTAAAAATGCACTTTCACAAAACTACACTACACTGAACAGAATTCCTGGTGCTGTGGTGCAGGTATGGTGTTTTAGTGGTATGAGAGGGTAGGTTGATGTTGTAGATCATGGTACAATAAAGATAAGGGAATATTCCCTTTTCCTCACTGTAGTGCAATCTCGAAGTTAGTATATATTAGTAGCGGGGGTGTGGGGGATGCAGGGGGGCTTGCCCCCCTGCATTAGTGAGTTTAGTGTGTTTTTTTTTATTCATCGGTGTAGTGTAGTTTTGCAAAAGTGCATTTTCGGATAAATACACTTTCACTAAACCTGACACACAAAACTAAGTTTCACTAGAATGTAATTTCGATGGGTCAAAGTAGACCCATAGATACATATATTTATTTATATATTTATGCGTATCATATGAGTTATCACAGCACACATTTCATATCATGCTGAAACATTGCTGTTTTTCATCGCTGATACAGTTGGTCAAATTATGTAATAGTCAAAGTTTATTTTATTGACCATTACATAATTCCAGGGCTTTTCCCATTTCTTCATCTTTATGTGACCCTGGAGTTAGTATATTTAATTTCCAGGGTTGTTTGTGCAAAGCCCCCCCCCCCCCATGTAAAAGTTTTTTTTTTTTTTTTTGTTATTCATTATAAATTTATATCTATCTATCTATCTATCTATCTATCTATCTATCTATCTATCTATCTATCTATCTATCTATCTATCTATCTATCTATCCACCTAGAGATGTATACTTAACTTTGTCAAGTAACTCATACAATGACATTCCAAACATTGACTGCAAAAGGTCAACAAAGCAAACATCAGCACACTACTATGCATGCATCAAAAAATAGACCAATAGTTTCCAAAACCAAGAACAAAAAGGAACCACAACCTCGGAACAGCCAAATAATCCTCCACTTTATTGTAGTACACGATGCAAAACCTCACTTTAGACAAACAGTAAATCAAGCGCTTTCGCCTGATAAATATCAGGCTTTTTCAAGACAAAATATACAATGGATGTGCTCACATTTAAATACTAGTAACAATAAAATCCTTAATTGGTTAATAACAATTGTAAAAACTAATGAGTGCATTTTAAAGTGCTAGTGCTTTCAAGGACAACTGTGTGATCACTGTTAGTAAGCTGTTATTAACGCATTACAATGTTGAAAGAAAACTTTGAACAGAGCTTATTAATAAATCGAACAACATAAATTGAATAAACAATGTCCATTAAATGTCTCTAAATACTTTAAAAATCATTTAAATAAAATTAATACAAAAATGTATGGAGAGACTACAAAATACACGCAAACACTTCATTGTTGATATAACCATAAATGCTCGTGGGAAATAAGCTACCATACTGAATTGTAAAATGGGAATATCAAGAATGTAAAGAAGTGGACAAATTGGACATATTTACCTATAATATCTAATCTTACTAAGAAAATTAATTTTGACAAATGGACCACAAATAAAATTAAAAAGGAAATGTTATTCAATACCCCGTGTATGTGTAGTATTAAATACTACTGAAACTCACCATTATACTAAAATTCGTCTATAAAATTCCAAATATAATAAATTATATGCATCAAAAAATAACCTTGGCATATGCAATTTTTACACTAAAAATAAAAACAGAAAAACATAATTTTTTGCAGGTTGCAAGTCTCACCTGCAGCCTCCAGCCTCCAGTCTGCTAATTATATATACTAAGTCTATGATTGTAGAATATCAGGGAAAGGGCATATTCTCCAATCCTGACAATCATGCAGTCTCACAAACCTGTTGACCATCTGTCTAGCTGACCAAATGCAGTTGACTAAACAGATGGTGAATAAAATTATTTAGACTAAAGTGAATTTACCCGTACAGATATGAGAATATATATGAATGTATTTTATTTTGTCGAAAACTCAACTTGTTTAAACTCAGCTCATCGAACAAAACTTTTTGAAATTCATTTCATCTAAACCAGCTAAACAAAAATAGCACAAATGCTTTTGATCATTGTAGGATATTTTTTTCACTGGAATGAATTTTCTTACAGATGTATGAGTAATACTGCAGTTTTCTTTATCACACTGTATTGAACTGAGATCTGGTGGTGCACTTCCTGTGTTTTTTCCATTTCTTTCCCTGTAGTGCAACTGTGGAGTTGTTCATCTATAAAGGTTAGAGAGGTGTGGGGTGCAAGGTGGCTCCCCCCTTACAAAAAACATTTATTATGTGTTTTAGTATAATTAAAATGATTGTAATACCCAGATATTGAAGTCGTCAACAAAAGATCAGCAGCACAAATTTTAACACATTATTACATGTGCACCAAAAATTACCCTCAGAGTATACAAAAATACATGAAAAAGTCAAAAACATTGTATGCCCCCACATATTTTGGTATTTATATAATATATATGTATATATATATATATATATATATATATATATATATATATATATATATAGATAGATAGATAGATAGATATATACTGACTCTGATTGCACAGTCCCCAGAGAAGGGGTATATTTATTTATTTTATTTATTTTCATTTTATTTTATGTTTGTTAACCGGGGTGTCTGACTTAGCTGAAAAGGTTCTTTTTCAGCAGAGGCCAGGGAAGAAAAGCTCCACAGAGAAAAATTACAGATACATTTAAATATTTAGACATGATCAGTATACATACAAATTACAATAGACATGTTTTTACAGTGGTATGCAGCATATCAACAGTTACAGTGGAGAGAACAAACAAGAAAATATTAATTTAAAAATAAAGGTAATTAATATATTTGTGGTGTACAGCTGAAAAATGGAACATAGGTAGAATACATACATAGTACACAGGTATAGTACATACATTGTACATTAGCCAGTGTTCTCTAACACAGAGAATTGTGTGATCTCGCACAGCTGTTGACCAAACTTTGTCAACTAAACAGGTGAAGAATAAAATAATTTTCAACTAAATTTACACACACACACACACACACACACACACACACACACACACACACACACACACATATATATATATATATATATATATATATATATACACATATGTGGGTGTGCGTGTGTAGTTTAAGGGTGTGGGGGCTTGACCCTACATCAGCTTTTGCAGGTACTTTTCTGTTTTGCAACCTTGGGACTGCGTTTTGAGTTCAAAGATTACATGTCAATTAAACAAGATAACAAGATGAAATTATTCCTAGTGGGCCCGGTGGTAAGGCTCTTTGACTAAACTAATGTAACAGAGTTATGTTAAAGTGCAGGTTATTTTTTCTAGAATTTTATGTTGTAGACGCTTGCCCATCTAACCATTTACTTCCGTGCTAGAGCATTTATCAGTACTAATAGCATGCTGAAAATAAAGGCTTACTTTAATTACTCACTGAAATTAAAATGTTATAAATAATTTTTTTGTCTTCTCTCCCCATAAATATCAAACTCGAATTGTTCATGCTAATCCTTCCTATCTGATGACATTGGGAGAGGAAGGTGAGAAGTAGTAATCATAAACATTACTAAGTGTGTGGGGGGTAAGGAGTTTTCCCTTTACATCCTATTGGTAAAAGTCTTTACAACGGTATTTACAGTCTTGCCCTTAATGTGTCTGCAGTGGTAATCCATGAAGAGCACCACTACATCCATTTGCAAATAAGGTAATTCAAGCTGACTATGGAAATGAGGAGGCATTTTGGTAAACACACCTCTCTACATCAAAAGTGTAATGTGTTTCAGGCATAAGTACTAGGGGACAGCTATTACAAGGATAAGAGGTATTACAGGTCTGCATATTACTGTGATTCATAGGGATAAACTCGGGTCTATATCAGAATAGCGAAGAGGCATTTAATCAAACACCTCTTCGCTGACACATAAACAGCGATTGCACTAAAGCATGAACACTCAGAACACCGATTTCTTTCCCTGGGAAAGAAATCGGTAGCACTAACAAACAAACGCACACACTTTCAAACATTACAATGTGGGGGGCTTTGCCTCCCACCTCCCAACTTAATATACCAACTCCGAGATTGCACTACAGTGGGGAAAGGGGCAAACACGCGGGGAAAGCCAAGAGATTTCTTTCCCAGGGAAAGAAATCGCTGTTTTGACCGCTCGCACTTTAGTGCGTTCGCTGTTTATGTGTAGACAAAGAGGCATTCAATTAAACGCCTCTTCGCTATTCTGATATAGACCCATAAACCCAATAGGGCCTCATCTGCATACATAATTCTTAAAAGGACCCTGCACTGATGCCAGTAAGCACCAATTTACCTTGAGAAATATGCTAGTCAGCAAACTAATTAGCTGACTGGAAGGAAAAAAGCAGTATTAACTGCCATACTTTTTAAAAGGAGGTACAATTATTGACTTCACTTCAAGAAAGGTTTGCTTTATTCTATTTTAGTGTTTGCACATATGTGGTCAAACTACTGAAGGGATTGTTGAGGAAAATAATTCATTTTGGTGCTTGTGCATATTTGGACAAAGTACTAAAGGGACTGTTGGGGGAAATAATTCAGTTTGGTGTAATTTTAGTGCTGTTGGGGGAAATAATTCAGTTTGGTGTCATTTTAGTGTTTGTGCATACTTGGACAAAGTACTGAAGGGATCATCGGGGGCAGTTATTAATTTTGGTGGCATCTGGGTGCTTGTGGATACGTGATCAAACTACTGAAGGGATCGATGGAGACATTGGTGTTATTAAGTGCTTGTGCATATATGATCAGACTATTGAAGGGGTTGCAGGGGACATTGATGTTATGTGCTTGTGCATACATGATCAAAATACTGAAATTATTGCTGGGAGTAAATGAGGTTTGGTAACAAACCAGTTTGTCCAGGGACATCTTCAGTGGGGGGAGGGCAGATAAATATAAATGGGAGTTAAAATGGTAAAGGGGAGGTAAGAGTTAAAAGGGAGTGAGGATTGTTTGGGAGGAAATGAAGTAAGGGTAGGGAGGGGCTTAAGGAGAATGAAAGCTCTTTATGCAAGAGTAACTGGATAAGGAGTCACATTTTTGTGTGAACTTGCCAGATAGCAGGTTTACGTCTAAGATGACCTGTGGGTACACTGGTGTCAAGTAGGCCTTGGTCTTATAGTGGTAGGGGTGAGTAATGGTTAAGGTCTTATAGTGGCAGAGGTGAGTAATGGCTAGTTTTATTTTTTGAGTTTAGGCATAGTTGGTGGGAGCTTGGGCTGCGGCATACCTCTGAGTTTAGACATGGTTGCTGGAGTCTGGGTCGCAGTACACCTATCAGATATGACGGACAAGGTAGTTTTCACTGAAGGTGTAAATTTTGCCTCATTATTTTGGTCCATTCTGTGGTTGTGGTTGTTGCTAGGATTTTATGGCATGGTTTACTCTAAGAAGTTGCAGGGTCTGGTCAGAGTTATCCTGCTTTTCTGCATCTCGTGCTTCTGTAATTACAGCTGTGGTGAGTAACGGAAGTTTGATGCAGCCTGAGCTGTTTATTTTAAAGATATGTGCGATCCAGTGGGGGAGGGTGGTCCATTGTAAGAGTGATAAAACCAAAAGGCGATGAGGAATCCATCAGAAGTGATGAGTGAAAAACTAAATGGAAATGAGGGGATATACCCTTAAAGTTTAACTGTAGTCAAGGCTATAGCAGGGTGATGAAGAATGCCCCGCTATGTTGCTGTTGGGAGGTACAACATTGTAAACCTAATATTTCAGCAGTGTATTGTAGTGGATACTCATGGCATCTGTAGTGGTCAAAGATGTTTTTCAGTTGCTATGCTTGCAAAGGCATTTGGTGTGCTTAAGGGGACCCACAGCTTTGAATTTTTTTACAGGCCGTACCTTGTTAGCCACCTTGTTATAACCTGCTGCTGTGACTTGGCCAGGTTTCTTGCTTAGAAGGTCGAGAGTTATGCCTTTTGTCAGAGTTTTGAGGATGGGTGGGTACTGGTTCTCTGAGTGGCGGCAGTCTGTGAGGCAGCATTTTCACGGGTTTTGGAGCAGTCATGAGTGTTTGTTGCCACGCATGAGCAGTTGCAGTGGGAGCTGCTCTGTGTTTGTGTTGAGGGTGTTGTGGAGGTTGCATATCTCGGATCAGAGCCATACCTCTCAGCTGTGTGGATTTTAACAGGGTGCCCAGCTTCTGCTTCATAGTTTGGTACGTGTTCATAACATTGTGGTGTTCTGGCAAATTAATAGTAAATCATTAAAGACTTCAGTTAGAAAATAAGGAATGATACTTGAGTTTAGGATGTCATACCATTTGCTTTTCATGCTAATGTGATAATTGAGTTTAGGATGTCATACATTTAGAAAATTCATGTTAATGTGATACTTGAGTTTAAGATGTCCTACCATTTAAAAATTCATGCTATGCGATACTTGAGTTTAAGATTTCATACCATTTAGAAAATTCATCCTGAGGCAATAATTATTATTCAATCAACCTCATGCCACTGCACATGCGGGTGGTGGCAATGGTTGTCAGAGTGGGGCCCTATCGCTAACTGTGCAATTTCTTCATGGAAAGACAGGGAAGGTAAGGGAGTATGTCCCGGTTGTACAGTGTTTTGCAATATAGCCAGATTAGTGTCTCTTATTATTGTGTGTGTGGGGGGAGGGGGTTGAAGTGGCGATTGTCAGATCACAGTTTTGAAATCAGGACATATATTTGAGTTCAGGCCTTTTACCTTTGGCATAGCATGATAAGGTAAGACCTGTTCTGTGAACTTTTCTAGTTTTCATGAGTTCCTCCAGCTTTTGAGTGGGTGGGGACAATGTTGCTGAAGTGTTCCTGACTTTTTTTTTTTTTGCAGCTCTTCTGGCACTGGGATATTGAGTAGGGCTGCTGAGGTTATAGCTTAACATACTGTGTGTGTGTGTGTGTGTGTGTGTGTGTGTGTGTGTGTGTGTGTGTGTGTGTGTGTGTGTGTGTGAGGACTGGCTTAAGAAAGTGTGGCAGCTTTGGCCTGCTGGAGATGGATTTGAATTATGGGTAGATGCTTGCATTCAGCTGCAGGGCATGGTCTTGAGGTTGCCGTTATTTGCTGCATCAGTTGCACTAACAGGCATGAGGGGAGGGGGGTTTTGGTTCTGTGTGCTTTCATCCTTTGTTTCACCAATTGTAGTGGTAGACTTGTCATTATGCATGCATTGTTTTAGGTACAAATAGTCTTTGCATGGCATGACAAGAGTTCTTCCCAGTGATATCAACTTCTGAAGTTTAAGAGCTTTCATTCCTGGTGGGGATGAGGGTCATTTTGTGTCGGTTTCTTTCAAGTGACATCATAGATGGGGGATATTTTACTTCATCCCAGCAGTATAGTAGTTTCAGCCTTAGTTTTGCTTGGTGAAGAGTTTTTGGGTCAGAGAGTTGCCTGGAGAGAGAGTTTGGAGTGCTTTCACATTATTGAACTTGTAACAAAGAAATAATAGCATATAGTGGCAAGAACATTGTACCAAAACTGCTGTGAAAGGAGGGGAGCCTTGGGGGCAGAGTTTCTTAAATGGTAATGGATTTGAGAGGCTGTCTTTAAAGTGTTAACCACTAGCAGGACTGAATGAGTTCTTGGTAGGTAAGGTGTATGGCGCGGCCATTGATGTTTATGGCTAGAAGTATGGCCATTTGGCAGGGGCTGGTTGTGCATGCATATAGGGCAACTGATAGATGGTAGCGAGCCATGTTCCTCTCAGTGGCACATTTTATTTGTCCAGAGTTAGTCAATTTGTGGTAATGCAGAACCTTATAACCCAGCTTCCTAGTGGTGGCTGGCTTTGGTAACATTTTCTGGTGTGCTGCTGCATCATTTGGTTGCTGGGGGCTGTGCAACCCCTGGTTTGTGGGGAGATTTTAGATGGATTTCAATTGGTACAGCTGATGCCATGGGAAGGTTCAGAGGTGGTATGCAGGCAGAGGTGGTGTGCAGACAGAGGTAAGATGCGAACAGGGTAGCATACTAAGGTTGTATGGAAGGTGGATTACAGTTTCAGTGGCAAAATTAATAGAATCCAGGTTGGCAAAGCATTTGTTGAAGGAAAGAATATTAGAAATTCATAATCTAACAGTATTTCTGGTATGAAACACAAGTACCCAAGTAAAAACACTAAATACTTTGCTCATTGATTACGAGGTCATAGTTTCAGTGGTAAATGTTAGGTAGGTACTGGAATGGTTCATTTTGCCTATTTGGCAGGGTATTTAATTTAGACCAAGTGTTAAGATGGTGGTCTACTACCATACTTAGGACCAAAGCAATACATTTTGTCCAAGTGTACACCTACTGAGATATCTACACTTTACCAATAAGTTGGATTTCCTAGTATATTTCACCTGGTCATTTCATTGTTAGCATCCACGACAGATCCCATTTCTATTGGCGTTTTGGTTAACTTGTTAGGTTTTAAAATCTGTGAGATACTATTTAAGATCAGGCAGGATAATGTAATAAGTAGAATATTAGGCTGTAGGTGAAGTAAACCCTAATAAAAAAATGTCAATATTTTATGATCAAGTTGTAATTTTCCTCATTAGTATATAATTAGTATATAACGGCATAAGATATTTTTGCAGGATAACATACTGTTACAGGCCAAGTATGGGTTTTAATTTCAGTCAGACTTGGGTAAATTGCTTTCAACAGGCAGGAAGGTGATGGTATCTGCATACTGAATTTACATTTCTTTCTTTTACAGGCCTGGAAGTTCAGAATAGCAGCAATCAGTGGCCTGGAGGAATTGGGTATAAAAGGTGGGAGGAGATGCATGGGCTCTGGCCAGTGAGCTGAAGGTAGCAGTCTTGAATGGTGACGGAGGTTCTTGTGGTAGAGGTTAGGGTAGTAGGTATGATGCTAGGATGACTATGCAATTGATTCATTATAAAATAATTTTCATTATAAAATAATTTTCATTTAATTATTAGTAGATCAGTTGGGTAAAAAGGAGGGTTGCAGTCGGGCATGATGGTATGTCAGTTACATAGCCTTATTTTGGCTGCATTGGACTTCCTAAATTTTCAGAAATTACATGGTAGGTATACATATGGATATGGGATATCAGTCATTTGGAGGGTGGTTTGTTGGTCAGGACAAGTAGGATGACATTGAAGGTTATATCAAACTTGGTAATGAGGATTGCTACAGTATTGATTGAAAGGGGGTTTTCAATATTAATATTAATGGGTATATTGGGCAGTTAAACAGGGATGCAGTTACACATGATATTGCAATTGCTCTTGTGTGTGGTTTCATGGTGTGAGGTTAGTGTTTAGGGGTGCAAGTGGCAGATAACGAACTGGGAATTATTGTGGAGCTATTACTGGTAATTAAGTGAGAGTCTAGTTAAGATTCAGGGGTATGCTTCATTTTGAGGTTATGGCTGGTAAATTTTGCATTGGTAAGGGATCTGGGTTTTCTTTTAGCCATTTTCTTTCAGTCTACTTCTGCGGACTTCTTTTTACCCCATTATTAGGCCCTTACAGTACTTATTACCTTTCCCTACTCTGCTCTAAGTGCTCTTGTCTTCTACTGTTTCTTCACTAGGTGGCAGCACATACCTATCTTGATTAAGTATCCACCTAGCCCCTAAGTTACCATATACTGAATCATCTCCTAAGGACCCATTAATTCCCTGCCACTAACCTCCTATCTCTCTGACCCTCTCTGTTCTTACCTTACTAACAGCTACACCAAACAAGTTCTACATCCTCCTAACTTTCCTTATCTCTGATCTCACTTACCTAATCACTGATTGTTTCTTCTCAGTCTTGCCTTCTTCCTTTCTCTTTGTTTCTACCAGCTCTGTTCACCCTGTGGGCTCACTCCACTCCCCTCCCTACCCCCAATTCTCACCCACTCCCAGGGGTTCTACTCTTATACTTTCTAACCACACCCCTTCCTCTTCTCATTAACCTGTACACATTTCCAGTTGGCCAATTTTTCTCTTATCTTCCCATCTCTTTACCACTCCACTCCATACTCACCACACCCTCATATCTCTACACACTCTCAGCTTAAACACTTCCATCTCTAAATATATTTCTAACAAATAGCCAATCCTTCCCAATGGCTAATCCTACCATCCCCTCTATGATTCCCCTCTGCTTTACTCTTGTATCACTACCACTTTTAACCTTTGCCTATTTACTTTCCTCATATGAACACCCTATATATCCATACACTGACTACCCCAACCAGCATGCTAACTCTCAACCCTTACCATACCTACATAACCATGCAAACATAACATGCTCACCCAGCTACCTACTTGCTAAGTATTATAGAACACTACATATTAAATATAATTCACTACATCTCAAGAGACTGTTATTTCCATACAGCAAGCTCCCTAACCTAAGCTATCTAGGACAACTCCTCTCATTAAAGGACTGTGATATTCATCCTAACCCAGGCCCTACAGCAACCTCTACCTCTCTCCAAAAACAAAATCAATCAACCAATTACCCCCTCACTAAACCACCTAACTCCCTCCTACTAGCTCATCTAAATATACGTAATATTAACAACAAAGTAACTCAACTCCATGCTCTCTTACAAGTATACTCCTTTAACATTATCTGCCTAACAGAAACATGGCTAAAACCTAGTATCAAGGATAATGAAATTATCCCACCTGGATGTAATATGCTAAGAATTGATAGAGTAGCTAAGAAAGGTGGAGGGGTTGCTATTTTATTCAAATGAGGATTACAGTTAACCACATACAACTGTAATCTACCTCTAGATTCCCATACTGAAATTCTCATCTCTAAACTTGAACTTAACAATGCCAAATCAATCTACATTATCTGTATCTATCTGCCCCTTGGAAATAACATAGCCACCATGGAAAATATCCTTTCCTGGCTATCCCAACACCTGCCTCAAGAAACCATAATACTAGGCGATATAAACTTGGATTGGAATTCCTATTGTACTAGCCTTCCTACCTCACACATTAACCTACATGTTTTTTCTCAAACCCTTACCTCACCCACCAGAATAAATAAAGCTAACAAGAAAGTTAGCATACTAGACTGGATTCTTATAAACAATCATACTCACTACTATAAATCTGGAACCCTCCCTGATGATTTAAGTGACCACTCACTTACCTACTTCATCAGGCATAAAACCAACACTCCTATTCTAATCTCTATCAGAAGTATTAGATCCAAAAAGAAAATTAACCCTGATTTATTTCAAATGGAACTAAGAGCATGCAATTGGGTTCCCTTAAAACACCTCCCTTTAGGTGAAGCCGTTAATTTCTTTAATACTACCTTCCTTTCATTCTCAATCATCACACTCCAACCAGATCTATTAGAATTAATGCCAACTCTACCCCATGGTTATCCAATGAAACCAAACATAAAATTCAACTCAGAAATAAATATTGGGCCAAATGGAGAATGACCAAAAACCCTGTTGATCAACAAACCTTTAGACAACTTAGAAATGACACTAAGAAGGCCATACTTAATGATAAAAAAATATTACTTACAATTTCAACAACCTAATCACAACAAACCACAAAACGTTTGGGCTAGCATTAAGCAGTTACTCCACCCAGGTCAATCCACTACACCTAACCCCCAAAATACAGATCAGAAAAACCCTATCCATACAGCTAATACCTTCAACACCTTCTTTACAGATGTTATCCAAACATTAGCTAGTCAACTATCACCTAATACCTTCACACTACCTTCTTACACCTCAACCCCCCCCCCTTTTCAGTTTCAACCAGTCCTAACCAAACTTATTCAAAACCTTTTGAATAAACTGAAACCATGCTCTCCTTCAGCAGACCAACTGCCTTCTGAATTTCTACAGTTATCCTCCAATGATATTGCCTACCCTATTTTCTATTGATAAATAGAATTATAAGCGAAGGTCACATCCCCACCTTATGGAAAGTCTCCCATGTTATCCCCCTGCATAAAGGAGGACACTCCATTGAGCTATCAAACTATCTCCCTATTGCCCTACTCTCTCCATTAGCTAAGATTATGGAGAAATGTATCCACAGGTAATTACTCCACCACTTAATTGAAAACAATTTACTTTCCAACTGTCAACATGGTTTCAGACCCTCACACAGCACTACCACTGCCCTCCTTTCCTTTACTGATTACATCAAGAAACAACGAAACCTAAATAATCTTTCATCTGCTCTATTTATTGACCTGTCTAAAGGATTTGACATGGTAAACCACCAGATTCTCATAAACATACTAAAATCTCTGTCGTTAGACCCACTTTCCATAAAATGGTTCCAATCCTACCTTGACAAACAACAGCAAGCAGCACTATGGCATAACACTCTATCCACCCATCTACCCATTACCATAGGCGTCCCCCCAGGGGTCCATACTAGGACCTCTCTTCTCCATATTTATAAATGACCTTTATCTAGCTGTCCCCCAAGCCACTTGCATACAATATGCTGACGACTCCACACTACTATGTTCAGCCACATCCTCCCAAGACCTTCACTCTCTCACCTAGAAGGTATTCAACATAGTAGAACAATGGTTCACTCAGCGTTTCCTTCTTCTGAATCCAAAGAAAACCAAACTCCTCCTCTTCACTCCTACTCAAAAGTCCTCTCCGCTTCATTTCTCTGTGACATCCACCGATGGTACCACAATATCTCCAGACTTTACCACTAAACTTCTAGTTGTCACCATCGACAATAATCTGAACTTCATCATCCATATCAACAATACTATAAAGACTGTCAACAAAAAAATCGGCACTCTCTATAGGGTTAAACCCTTCCTTTCTCCTACTGCCAAAACTACTATAGCTCAAACTCATTTCATCTCTACACTCTTTTACGCTTCTCCTATTTTTACTAATCTATCCAAGACTGTCTTCAGCAAATTGGAATCATCCTATAATAACATTGCAAGATTTGCAACAGGAAACCCATTTAGAACACACCATTGTATAAATCTAAATCAGCTAGGATGGTTAGAACTACAACACCTGATTACACTTCACCAACTAACCATTTCCCAAAACATTCTTTACAAACCTTCTAATACTCCTAGTTTATCTAGCCTCATTACCCCCTATAAAAATCTGAAGTCTCTACGCTCCCCACACAAACTTCTTGTATACACCTCCAAATCAAATAACAGGGCTGGGGATTCTCTCTTGTCTTATACTGTAGGTAAATCCTGGAATCTTCTCCCTAATGACCTCTCCTCACTTACTTCCTTATCACTCTTCAAAAATAGACTTAAACTTTACCTCATATCATACTGGCTATGCCCCTGTACCAAACCAGACTAGCCATCTATCTCTTTATACTTGACCTTGCCTATCTTGTGCTTACTATCCACTGTTACATCTTCCTTCTTACTATACATCTCTCATGTCTCCCTATTAGGCATCATTTCACTTCTCCTTATATACCTTTTTTCTAATTAATGCTTGTAAAATCACTTCACAACTAACTTCCCTTCTCCACTATTGTCTTTACCTGTAATTAGTCCCTGTACCTTCTTTTTGCACTGTTTATGACTGTTGTCCTCGTTACAAACCCTGTGCTAACCTCTATGCCTTACTGCACATATTACCATTGTACAAACCCAGTGCTAACCTCTATGCCTTACTGCACATATTACCATTGTACAAACCCTGTGCTAACCTCTATGCCTTACTGCACATATTACCATTGTACAAACCCAGTGCTAACCTCTATGCCTTACTGCACATATTACCATTGTACAAACCCTGTGCTAACATCTATGCCTTACTGCACATATTACCATTGTACGAACCCAGTGCTAACCTCTATGGGTTACTACACATATTACCATTGTACAAACCCAGTGCTAACCGCTATGCCGTACTGCACATATTACCATTGTACAAACTCAGTGCTAACCTCTATGCCTTACTGCACATATTACCATTGTACAAACCCAGTGCTAACCTCTATGCCTTACTGCACATATTACCATTGTACAAACCCTGTGCTAACCTCTATGCCTTACTGCACATATTACCATTGTACAAACCCAGTGCTAACATCTATGCCTTACTGCACATATTACCATTGTACAAACCCAGTGCTAACCTCTATGCCTCACTGCACATATTACCATTGTACAAACCCAGTGCTAACCTCTATGCCGTACTGCACATATTACCATTGTACAAACCCAGTGCTAACCTCTATGCCTTACTGCACATATTACCATTGTACAAACCCAGTGCTAACCTCTATGCCTTACTGCACATATTACCATTGTACAAACCCAGTGCTAACCTCTATGCCTTACTGCACATATTACCATTGTACAAACCCAGTGCTAACCTCTATGCCTTACTGCACATATTACCATTGTACAAACCCTGTGCTAACCTCTATGCCTTACTGCACATATTACCATTGTAGAAACCCAGTGCTAACCTCTATGCCTTACTGCACATGTTACCATTGTACAAACCCAGTGCTAACCTCTATGCCTTACTGCACATATTACCATTGTACAAACCCAGTGCTAACCTCTATGCCTTACTGCACATATTACCATTGTACAAACCCTGTGCTAACCTCTATGCCTTACTGCACATATTACCATTGTACAAACCCAGTGCTAACCTCTATGCCTTACTGCACATATTACCATTGTACAAACCCTGTGCTAACCTCTATGCCTTACTGCACATATTACCATTGTACAAACCCAGTGCTAACCTCTAGGCCTTACTGCTCATGTTACCATTGTACAAACCCAGTGCTAACCTCTATGCCTTACTGCACATATTACCATTGTACAAACCCAGTGCTAACCTCTATGCCTTACTGCACATATTACCATTGTACAAACCCAGTGCTAACCGCTATGCCTTACTGCACATATTACGATTGTACAAACCCAGTGCTAACCTCTATGCCTTACTGCACATATTACCATTGTACAAACCCAGTGCTAACCTCTATGCCTTACTGCTCATGTTACCATTGTACAAACCCAGTTCTAACCTCTATGCCTTACTGCACATATTACCATTGTACAAACCCAGTGCTAACCTCTATGCCTTACTGCACATATTACCATTGTACAAACCCTGTGCTAACCTCTATGCCTTACTGCACATATTACCATTGTACAAACCCAGTGCTAACCTCTATGCCTTACTGCACATATTACCATTGTACAAACCCAGTGCTAACCTCTATGCCTTACTGCACATATTACCATTGTACAAACCCAGTGCTAACCTCTATGCCTTACTGCACATGTTACCATTGTACAAACCCAGTGCTAACCTCTATGCCTTACTGCACATATTACCATTGTACAAACCCAGTGCTAACCTCTATGCCTTACTGCACATATTACCATTGTACAAACCCAGTGCTAACCTCTATGCCTTACTGCACATATTACCATTGTACAAACCCTGTGCTAACCTCTATGCCTTACTGCACATATTACCATTGTACAAACCCAGTGCTAACCTCTATGCCTTACTGCACATATTACCATTGTACAAACCCAGTGCTAACCTCTATGCCTTACTGCACATATTACCATTGTACAAACCCAGTGCTAACCTCTATGCCTTACTGGGCATATTACCATTGTACAAACCCAGTGCTAACCTCTATGCCTTACTGCACATATTACCATTGTACAAACCCAGTGCTAACCTCTATGCCTTACTGCACATATTTCCATTGTACAAACCCAGTGCTAACCTCTATGCCTTACTGCACATATTACCATTGTACAAACCCAGTGCTAACCTCTATGCCTTACTGCACATATTACCATTGTACAAACCCAGTGCTAACCTCTATGCCTTACTGCACATATTACCATTGTACAAACCCAGTGCTAACCTCTATGCCTTACTGCACATATTACCATTGTACAAACCCAGTGCTAACCTCTATGCCTTACTGCACATATTACCATTGTACAAACCCAGTGCTAACCTCTATGCCTTACTGCACATATTACCATTGTACAAACCCAGTGCTAACCTCTATGCCTTACTGCACATATTACCATTGTACAAACCCAGTGCTAACCTCTATGCCTTACTGCACATATTACCATTGTACAAACCCAGTGCTAACCTCTATGCCTTACTGCACATATTACCATTGTACAAACCCAGTGCTAACCTCTATGCCTTACTGCACATATTACCATTGTACAAACCCAGTGCTAACCTCTATGCCTTACTGCACATATTACCATTGTACAAACCCAGTGCTAACCTCTATGCCTTACTGCACATATTACCATTGTACAAACCCAGTGCTAACCTCTATGCCTTACTGCACATATTACCATTGTACAAACCCAGTGCTAACCTCTATGCCTTACTGCACATATTACCATTGTACAAACCCAGTGCTAACCTCTATGCCTTACTGCACATATTACCATTGTACAAACCCAGTGCTAACCTCTATGCCTTACTGCACATATTACCATTGTACAAACCCAGTGCTAACCTCTATGCCTTACTGCACATATTACCATTGTACAAACCCAGTGCTAACCTCTATGCCTTACTGCACATATTACCATTGTACAAACCCAGTGCTAACCTCTATGCCTTACTGCACATATTACCATTGTACAAACCCAGTGCTAACCTCTATGCCTTACTGCACATATTACCATTGTACAAACCCAGTGCTAACCTCTATGCCTTACTGCACATATTACCATTGTACAAACCCAGTGCTAACCTCTATGCCTTACTGCACATATTACCATTGTACAAACCCAGTGCTAACCTCTATGCCTTACTGCACATATTACCATTGTACAAACCCAGTGCTAACCTCTATGCCTTACTGCACATATTACCATTGTACAAACCCAGTGCTAACCTCTATGCCTTACTGCACATATTACCATTGTACAAACCCAGTGCTAACCTCTATGCCTTACTGCACATATTACCATTGTACAAACCCAGTGCTGACCTCTATGCCTTACTGCACATATTACCATTGTACAAACCCAGTGCTAACCTCTATGCCTTACTGCACATATTACCATTGTACAAACCCAGTGCTAACCTCTATGCCTTACTGCACATATTACCATTGTACAAACCCAGTGCTAACCTCTATGCCTTACTGCACATATTACCATTGTACAAACCCAGTGCTAACCTCTATGCCTTACTGCACATATTACCATTGTACAAACCCAGTGCTAACCTCTATGCCTTACTGCACATATTACCATTGTACAAACCCAGTGCTAACCTCTATGCCTTACTGCACATATTACCATTGTACAAACCCAGTGCTAACCTCTATGCCTTACTGCACATATTACCATTGTACAAACCCAGTGCTAACCTCTATGCCTTACTGCACATATTACCATTGTACAAACCCAGTGCTAACCTCTATGCCTTACTGCACATATTACCATTGTACAAACCCAGTGCTAACCTCTATGCCTTACTGCACATATTACCATTGTACAAACCCAGTGCTAACCTCTATGCCTTACTGCACATATTACCATTGTACAAACCCAGTGCTAACCTCTATGCCTTACTGCACATATTACCATTGTACAAACCCAGTGCTAACCTCTATGCCTTACTGCACATATTACCATTGTACAAACCCAGTGCTAACCTCTATGCCTTACTGCACATATTACCATTGTACAAACCCAGTGCTAACCTCTATGCCTTACTGCACATATTACCATTGTACAAACCCAGTGCTAACCTCTATGCCTTACTGCACATATTACCATTGTACAAACCCAGTGCTAACCTCTATGCCTTACTGCACATATTACCATTGTACAAACCCAGTGCTAACCTCTATGCCTTACTGCACATATTACCATTGTACAAACCCAGTGCTAACCTCTATGCCTTACTGCACATATTACCATTGTACAAACCCAGTGCTAACCTCTATGCCTTACTGCACATATTACCATTGTACAAACCCAGTGCTAACCTCTATGCCTTACTGCACATATTACCATTGTACAAACCCAGTGCTAACCTCTATGCCTTACTGCACATATTACCATTGTACAAACCCAGTGCTAACCTCTATGCCTTACTGCACATATTACCATTGTACAAACCCAGTGCTAACCTCTATGCCTTACTGCACATATTACCATTGTACAAACCCAGTGCTAACCTCTATGCCTTACTGCACATATTACCATTGTACAAACCCAGTGCTGACCTCTATGCCTTACTGCACATATTACCATTGTACAAACCCAGTGCTGACCTCTATGCCTTACTGCACATATTACCATTGTACAAACCCAGTGCTGACCTCTATGCCTTACTGCACATATTACCATTGTACAAACCCAGTGCTAACCTCTATGCCTTACTGCACATATTACCATTGTACAAACCCAGTGCTAACCTCTATGCCTTACTGCACATATTACCATTGTACAAACCCAGTGCTAACCTCTATGCCTTACTGCACATATTACCATTGTACAAACCCAGTGCTAACCTCTATGCCTTACTGCACATATTACCATTGTACAAACCCAGTGCTAACCTCTATGCCTTACTGCACATATTACCATTGTACAAACCCAGTGCTAACCTCTATGCCTTACTGCACATATTACCATTGTACAAACCCAGTGCTAACCTCTATGCCTTACTGCACATATTACCATTGTACAAACCCAGTGCTAACCTCTATGCCTTACTGCACATATTACCATTGTACAAACCCAGTGCTAACCTCTATGCCTTACTGCACATATTACCATTGTACAAACCCAGTGCTAACCTCTATGCCTTACTGCACATATTACCATTGTACAAACCCAGTGCTAACCTCTATGCCTTACTGCACATATTACCATTGTACAAACCCAGTGCTAACCTCTATGCCTTACTGCACATATTACCATTGTACAAACTCAGTGCTAACTTCTATGCCTTACTGCACATATTACCATTGTACAAACCCAGTGCTAACCTCTATGCCTTACTGCACATATTACCATTGTACAAACCCAGTGCTAACCTCTATGCCTTACTGCACATATTACCATTGTACAAACCCAGTGCTAACCTCTATGCCTTACTGCACATATTACCATTGTACAAACCCAGTGCTAACCTCTATGCCTTACTGCACATATTACCATTGTACAAACCCAGTGCTAACCTCTATGCCTTACTGCACATATTACCATTGTACAAATCCAGTGCTAACTTCCATGCCTTACTGCACATATTACCATTGTACAAACCCAGTGCTAACCTCTATGCCTTACTGCACATATCACCATTGTACAAACCCAGTGCTAACCTCTATGCCTTACTGCACATATCACCATTGCACAAACCCAGTGCTAACCTCTATGCCTTACTGCACATATTTCCATTGTACAAACCCAGTGCTAACCTCTATGCCTTACTACACATATTACCATTGTACAAACCCAGTGCTAACCTCTATGCCTTACTGCACATATTGCCATTGTACAAACCCAGTGCTAACCTCTATGCCTTACTGCACATATTACCATTGCTTGGTTATTTTTATTATATTTGTTTTACTATTTTTGCTATTTTTTTTTCTTACAAATTTTGTTTTGCTTTTTGTAGTTTGTAATTTGTTATTTGTATTTCTATTTGTATTTTATTCATGTCTTGGAGCTTATCTCCCCGGGCCTCTACTAAAAATGGACATATATCCAGTTAGACTAGCCCAGTCAACAAATGTAAAATAAAATAAAATAAATAAAAATAAATAAATAAATTGGCCTCATTGGATAATTATGTGATAGAGTTTGGGAGATGTTGACACAGATTTAGTTTGGTTGGAGAGGAGGGTGTCCACCGAATGATGCTTGACTTTCAACCTTTTAGTGAGCCAGTGGGTTGTCAAAAGTTTGGTATGAGAGGGGGGGGAACAGCCTGTTCAGGATGGTGGGTGGAGAAGAGGGACATGTTTGCCCTCTTCTGTTCCCCCCGCTGGTTTTGGATGTTCATTTCTATGGGTTGGAAAAGGAAGGAAGCAGTTGTACATGGCTTGGCAAATAAAATAAGCACTTGGAGGTAAGGACGCTGCTTATTTGGTTGGGTGTGTAACTCAATGAATGGTAAATGAAGTGAATATTGGGACGCTGCTTCATAAATAAAGTAAGTGAGTAGAGGTTTGGACGTTGCTTACTGGGTCAGGATCAGTACATGCTGTCCTGATTAACATTATTGGGATGTTTATGCTGTGATTAAAGCAACTATACTTTGTTTCAGTTGTAATTAATAAATGCTGGTTAACATGTTATGTTTATGTAAGTTTAAATAAAGGTCATCAATTGTCATTTGGTGTGATGTGTTTATTGAAGGGGACCGGGACAAATGAGGTTTGGTAACAAACCAATTTGTCCAGGGATATCTTCAGTGAGTTAAGGTGGTAAAGGGGAGATAAGAGTTAAAAGGGAAGTGAGGATTGTTTGGGAGGAAATGAGGTAAGGGTAGGGAGTGGCTTAAGGGGAATGAAAGCTCTTTATGCAAGAGTAACTGGATAAGGAGTCACATTTTGGCATGAACTTGCCATCTGTCCTCCCTCCCTCTGGAATAGTAGGGATAGGGGTTATTTATCAGTCTGTGTAGGGTGGAGAAGAGGGACAGGCTTGCCCTCTTTTGTTCCCCCCTCTGGTGTTGGATGTTCATTTCTATGAGTTGGAAAAGGAAGGAAGCAGTTAGACACTGCTGGGCAAATAAAATAAGCGCTTTGAGGTAAGGACGCTGCTTATTTGTTTGGGTGTGTAACTCAATAAATGGTAAATGAAGTGTGTATTGGGACATGGCTTCATAAATAAAGTAAGTGAGTAGAGGTATGGACGATGCTTATTGGGTCAGGATGAGTACATGCTGTCCTGATTAACATTATCAGGATGTTTATGCTGTGATTAAAGTAACTATACTTTGTTTCAGTTGTAATTAATAAATGTTGTTAACAAGTTATGTTTATGTAAGTTTAAATAAAGGTCGTCAAATGTCATTTGGTGTGATGTGTTTATAATAATAAAGTAATCCCATGTTTGTGATGTAACATATATGATTACGAGTGAGCATAGATGGTTCTGCATGAATATACTTGTACAACTATTACAACATGTCAGCAGTCTATGAGGGTAATCAAGCACACTGTGTCAGCAATCTATGAGGGTAATCAAGCACACTGTGTCAGCAATCTATGAGGGTAATCAAGCACACTGTGTCAGCAATCTATGAGGGTAATCAAGCACACTGTGTCAGCAATCTGTGAGGGTAATCAAGCACACTGTGTCAGCAATCTATGAGGGTAATCAAGCACACTGTATTGACACTGTAATATCTGCTGGAGATATTAGGAGGGACACTGCTATACCTGTATGTGACATTATGATAAGTCCCGGCTAGTTAACTGGTGTGCATGGCATATACATGGCACAGTCCACACTGTCACAAATGTAATATATGCCATCTATGTTGTCAAACAGATATGAATGCACTGTATGCATAACTGGAACAGGTATCACACATGCAACTGGTATAACACCTTGTTGGGGGTTCTGCACAAGCAGACAGTAATGTTTATGCAACAAAAATTACCCAGGTATGGGGAATAAGATGTGTGGGAACTCACTGTGGCAAAGATAGTACACTTCAGTTGCACATCACTTTAAGATGTATAGGGAGGTACATGAAGAAGGGTGCATTGTACTGAGTTAATGGTGTGATGAAGAATGTAAACTATGGCAGTATTATAGCCTTTGATGTGGATGTACTGTACATACTCAGTAGTTGTGTTACATACAAGGAGTAGCCACCACTATGCCCACATGCTGGTGGATGTTCCACATACCATCTACCCCATGATACAGGACACATATCATTTGGTCTACTTATAGGGTTGTGATATCTACATTATTACTGGTTTGTGTGTTTGTTTTCATAATATAACAAATCTCCCCATGTTTTTGTTTTATCTCATGTATTATCATGGCTGTGGCAGTAATCTTTGGTATGTGTTGATACTGTCTGTATTATACTAATAGTTGGAGTCAATGATTACTCACAATCTGTAGTCTTGCAGACAGCTGTTTGGACATAGTATGTGTGAACCTGATCACTGGACTCAAGATATAGGTAACTTCACACATTTCAACATATTTAGATGCCACATTTGTGATCCAGTGGTCTGCTCTCTTGTTGATGTAGGTGTTTATGGCCACTTCTGACAGTGCTGAGTGAATACCTCAG
Organism: Protopterus annectens; assembly: GCF_019279795.1. Classification (NCBI taxonomy): domain Eukaryota; kingdom Metazoa; phylum Chordata; order Ceratodontiformes; family Protopteridae; genus Protopterus; species Protopterus annectens. The sequence goes on from NC_056740.1 coordinate 131,642,499, forward strand.
TGGTGATTTGTGTCAAATGTCTTGGCCTGGGCAAGTTCCACAGGATGATAGTGTTTTCATCATGCATGCCTTTGATGACCTTTTTGAAGACATCTAACAGATGTAACAGACATGGATGTAGCATTAACAACTCACACATGTCTTTTGCATACAGCCAGGATATTACTAGTGTCCATTTAGAAAAGGTTCCTGATGACATGTTGGTCTACCTTACAGATGAGGAAAGTCAGGATGCGTCTTTACGTGCATGCATTAGGTGCTGCCCCCCCCACAATCAGATGGATGCATGTTGATCTATCCCCTTCTATGGGAACATTTTCTATCTGGAGGGTGTGTTGAAGTGTGTATCCAACCGTGTCAGGTAGGTGTATGTTCTGAGTCACGCTATAGGAAATCTGTGATGTTGTCACAGCTCATTGATTATGTGTGATAAGCCTGGATGAAGGTAAGATAGTACATACTGCCCAGCTTCATCTGGCCTAGGGTTTGGACACAATCCCCCATTGAGGTAATCTGTTTGTATAGGATGAGGGGACTTGTGTCTGACCTACAGGTCAGTGTCTGACCCTGGCCTGATGGAAATACTGTACATCCACAAAGCAGCTATAGCTGATGACATCAGCAGTGTCTGGTGAGAGGAAGATGGTAATAGCAGTGTCCTACATTCTGGTGCCAAATGCTCTCTCTACTGTAAAGCAAGTGCACACACACACACACACACACACACACACACACACACACACACACACACACACACACACACACACACACACATGCACACACATGCACACACACACACATACACAGTCCCCAGGTGACTGCAGTGAGAACAGAACACCTACCTAGTACCCATTAGAGAACACTGTATTTAAGGCAAGCCCCACAGCACACATCTAACTTGGAGAGTGTCAGACAACAGTTTATAGGTGATTACATCAACAGTGTCTGATGAGGAGAAAATGGTAATAGCAGTGTCCCGCATGCTGGTGTAAAATGCTCTATCTAATGTCAAGCAAGTGCACATACACACATACCCCAGTTGACTGCAGTGAGAAAATAATCCCTGCTTTTCTAAGTACATTGACCAGAGAACGCTGTATTTAAGGCAAGTGCCACAGCACAAGTCTGACTTTTACTTGGCTGCAGGACAACTTATAGTGAATGACATCAGCAGTAGATGTTGGAGAGAAGATGTTGGGAGGCCTGCATGAAATGGATGCATAGGCATGTGCAAGTGTCAAAATACTGGCAATCCATGGGATTGAAGTGATAATTGCAGGGTATGCATGTATACTCTTCTGACTAGATAGATACACATACCTCCCAGTTGACTGCATTGAGATTAGAACCCTTACATGAGTACACAGACTAGAGAAGTCAGTACTTTACACAAGTGCCACTGCACAAGTCTGACTTTTACAAGACTGCAGGACAGCTTATAGTGGATGACATCAGCATTGGATGTTGGAGAGAAGATGTTGGGAGGGTTGGATGACATGTATGTGTAGGCATGTGCAACTGTCAAAATATTGGCAATCCATGGTATTGGACTAGTAACTGCCAGATTCACACTTGTACTCTTCTGACTAGACAGACAGGCACACCCCAGTTGACTGCAGTGAGGACAGAACCCCTACCTATCTAACAACATTAACTAGAAAGCACAGTACTTTATGCAGGCACCATGGAACAAGTCTAACTTTTACAGGGACGGCTTGCACCTGTCACCCCTGGGCTTTCGGATATTGGCAAAGGCTCTTGCTACCCCCATAGTGCCTTTTTTAGGCAAGGCTCAAAAGACAAACCCAGCTCCATAGGTATCACAAGGGATAAGAAACTAAGAGTAATGCTACTCAATGCCAGAAGTCTAAACCTCAAGATGCACGCACTCGAAACTCTCCTTAGCATGGAGAACATCGATATCTGTGCAGTAACAGAAACCCAGTTCAAGGCTCCCGAGAGCACCCCAGCACTACCAGGTTATACCTCATACCATGCTTTTCAGCCCCAAAACTTGGACCAAACCACAAAAGTAGGGGGAGTATCAATATTCGTCAAAGATACCCACACCTCCAGGTTGGTGGCACAGCACGAAGCATCAGAGACTATCCATGTGCAACTAACAGTGGGCAAAACTGCCTTCCAGTTTATAGCCTGCTACAGACCACCCTCCCAAACCCAGGAACCCCACTTGGCCTTCCTGAGAACACTGGAAAATATGAAGGTCTCTCCAAACATCATTATATTGGGCGACTTCAACTACCCAAACATAGACTGGGAGCATTACTCTAGCGCCAACACCCTAGCCCAAAGGTTCCTAGAATTTATAAACTCAAATGCTATGGAACAACTTGTTACCACTCCCACAAGAGGGGAAAACATACTGGACCTGATCATCACCAACATGGGGACTCTATGCTCCAGACCAGAAGTGTATCCCTCACTGGCAAGATCAGACCATAAACTAATCTCACTGGATATTCACATCCCGACACCACCCCCTGCCCAGAAAACCACAGTGAAAAACTTCTCTAAAGCAAATTTCACACTCCTCAAAACCGAGGTGGAATCCTTCAAAGCCCCTGGGCCTGTGGAAAATACGGCCCAGACTGCAGAATCCTTTATAAACGCATTCTATGAACACCTTTAGGAATGTATGGATCATGCAATCCCAAATAAAACCAAGACCCAATCCTCCAAAGGCAGACGTCCTGTCTGGTGGACCCCAGCCATAAACAAACTATACAATAGAAGGAGGAAGCTACTACATGACAGAGCAAAATCCCAAAAAGGGAAGGCATCTCTGATCAGTATTAGCAAAACACCACGGGCACTCATAAAATCGTCTAAGGCCAGCTTCGAGAGAAAAATTGCACAGGACACTAAGGATAATCACAAGGCTTTCTTTAGTTATGTTAGGAACCTGGATGGGAATTCCCAGATATGCTCAGAATTAGTCCAAAATGACAAAAAATACACCGAACCCACAGACATTGCCAACATCCTAGCTGACAGGTTCAGTGCAAACTTCTCCCCCCCTCCCCACCAAAAGGGCAACTATCTATCCCAGCAGAGTGCTGCCCCCGTGACATCTCAGATGCTCAGGTAAGAGCCGCCCTCTCCAAAGCAAAAAACACACCATCAATGGGACCAGATGGTGTTCCGGGCTGTGTCCTACATGAACACCAAGAAGAGCTAAACCCAAACATAAAACTACTGTTCAATCTCAGCCTTACTACAGGATATGTACCCAAAGAGTGGCGTACAGCAACAGTGGTCCCTCTCCACAAAGGTGGAGCATCAACGGATCCTGGAAACTATCACCCCATAAGCCTGACTAGCTTGGTCTGCAAAGCTACGGAAAGGATCATCATGGACCTCATAAATAAAGATATTGGGGACCTACAGACACTGGATCCTACCCAGTTCGGCTTTGTTAAGGGCAGATCCTGCCTCTTAAACCGGGTCGATTTCTTTGAAACAGTCACCAAGGCCATTGACGAGGGGAAGGTGGTCCACACAGCCTACCTGGACCTCGCAAAAGCCTTCGATACAATACCCCACTCGGGCATTATAGATAAGCTCACCAGCTTAAATATAAACCCCTTTGTCACTAGATGGGTTGCAAACTGGCTCAAGGACAGAACCCACATGGTTAGAATTGCTGGAGCCATGTCAGACTCCAAACCAGTTACAAGTGGCGTCCCACAAGGCTCAGTCCTGGGACCTCTCTTGTCCGGTATATATTTCTCGGAGGTACAGGCCAACACAGAAGGACTGTGGCTGACCATGTTCGCAGATGACTACAAACTGGGCGCCATAATCGACTCTCCAGCTGACACAAGCATCCTCCAAAAGGGCCTCATAGAAACAGACAACTGGTGCCAGAGCCATGGCCTCAAGCTAAACATCAAAAAGTGTATAGTCATCCCCTTTGGCAAAAACAAAGTGCCCACAAATTACCACATAGGTGGTAATCCATTAAGTACAGAAGAAGTAACTGGGGACCCAAGTTGATAGCAATCTCTCATTTGACAACCACGTGGCCAAAGTGGTTAGAAAAACATTTTATATGGCCCACCTAATCATGAAGGGAGTTACATCTAAATCAGAGGAGGTCATCATGCCTCTTTACTCATCCCTCATCAGGCCCATAATTGAGTACAATGCCCCTTTTGGGATGTACCTTACCAGACACCTGCAGCAACTGGAAAGACCCTAAAAGTACCTCACCAAGAGGATCAAAGGGCTCAAACAGATGCCATATGCTGCCCGGTTAAAGAAACTCCAGCTCTACTCAGTGGCATACCGCCTGCTCAGAGGCGATCTGTGCCTGATGTATAAACCCATATCCAACCCGGAATTAATAGACATGCTGCACCTCAGAAAATCCAAATCCCATCGAGCTACGCACTCGAGAGACTTGAACCTCAGCACTGAAATAAATAGGACATGCTGGAGGGACAGATTCATAACTCAGAGGCTCCCTTCACTCTGGAATAAAATCCCAGTCCAGGTTAGGCAGAGTCCCTCATTGACTCTTTTCAAGAGGAATCTTGATGAGTGGATGGGAGATCATAGGTTTACCCCGGGTATCACTTCTGTGTCACTGTTAGACAGAGGCACAGTATACTAACCTCAAAAAAGGGCATAGCAAAATTAATTTAAAATGGGTGGTGAAAGCCAAACACACTCTGGCTAGGCTTATAAATGCCCTAGGGCAGATAGCCTAGTATGAACCTATGAACCTATGAACATGGCTGCCAGACAATTTATAGTGGATGACATCAGTAATGGATGTTGGAGAGAAGATGTTGGGAGGCCTGCATGTCATGGATGTTTAGACATGCATACATGTCAAAATATTGGCAATCCAACAACCCACTTCTGCACCCTAAAGTGGACACCTTCCCCTTTAACACCAGACCTGTCTACTCCCATAGCAGTGCAATTGCAAATAATCGTTCCCCACCAATTCCTGTTATCACATTTATTGGCAGTGCACAAACCCATACAACAATGCTAACCAGTTTGCATGATGTTAAGAGGAAAATAACAGTGTCAAACAGAGAGGAAAGCAGTTTTGGAAAGTAGAATGTTAATCTGCCCCTTGACATTAGTTTGAGGGGTGTGTGTTGCTGTAACTGTTAGGTGTTTTAACTTCGCAGACATGCACTGGGGACATACATTTCATGACCTCACACATGAGGGGCTTGACTTTATACACTCATAAAACTTATTTTTACAGTGTGGGATTCAAATTTATACATACCACAGCACCAGCTGACATTGATACATTTTTCTTCTTTAGTGGTAATTTTCCATCTTTGCTACAGAAGAAGTGATTCTCAGATATAGTCATGACGTATTTATAAATATGGATAACAGAGGTGTTAACTATGTATGTGTGTGACGTAACAAGTTCCTTGTATATACATTATTTTATGTGTCTTATTTAAGTGTGAAGGCCATTCAAGTTCAGACAACAGAATCATACTTACAGAAATATAGCAGACAGTATACTCTCAGTCATAGGAACCTGCAAAACACAGTAAGGGTGTTTTATCCCTCATACATGCAATTCATATCAGCTCCTTTGCTGTACATAGCTATTGTTATTTACAATAATGTATAAGTTGTTATACATGATATTTAATATAATGTGAAATGGGGCAACAGTATAAATGTCTGGAATTTCTTATACTAGGACACAAGACCGTGTGCATGGCAGCCCTACTCTTACATCTGTTGCCACAGGAATCTTGAAATAGCACTGGGATGTTTTCTTGTTCATTACTATAAACTGAACTATCATAGCAGTAAAAATATGTTGTACTTCCTGTATTAAAACCCAGGACCATCACTTATACCTGCTGCCACAGAAATATTTAAACAGCAGTTGGATATTTCCCTATTCATTATTAAATTCTGAGTGTTAACAGCCGCACAACTCCACTTACCATATTTGTACAGTGCCCAAAACACAGTTGATACAATGTATCCAGTCTGAAACTATCTGCTGTCTGCCTCCTCTCTGGAGGTGTCTAATGGCTGCAGGCATTGGGGAAGCTTGTTAACCACCACACAATGTCGTTTAGCCATGTTGCAAGATGGAAAGCAAATAATGCAACAACGTATCCTTTTTGACATTTAGACTGTTTATGCTCTGTCTGCAGGTATTCTGTCTGTTTCTTTTGTGAGACATTAGTCCAGATTTGGGCACTGCTAAGCATCATACCAATGAGATAAGCAAAGGTAAACATTTATTATGTTTCTCTGTTTCCTCTGTTTGTGATAAACCACACACAGCACAAATACTGGCCATAAAAAAAATAAAATAAAAGTAAAATTAGGAGAAAGGAAGCAAATAACTCTATTAAATAAACAAGACTACAAAATCTATGTTGGTACACATGAAATAATATAAAAGTATAATTAGTAGAAAGGAAGAAAATAAATATATTAAATAAACAAAACTACAAAATTTATTTTGGTACACAAAATATTTCTAGACAAGTCTGGATTTGAACTTTCACTCCAATGAACCTTCAAAACAAACTAAGGATGCCTTATTCCTTTTTGCCACAGAAGCAGCTTTGCAGCACAGAATGAAAATCATTGTGCATACAAGCAACTGCAACATCCTCCACAGTATTAACAAAACATATATCCATTGTACACTTCTGAGTTGTTTGTACATGTATTAATTTCAGATGTAGTGCAGAGTGATCACATAACCATCTATGATTATCGCTTGCAGAAATGTAGCTCTGTCTTTCTTATCTTTCTATGTTTGCTGTTCATTCTTCTGTTATCTAAGCATTCATCTGAGACATGCAGTCTACAAGGCATTCTGTATCATTGTCCTTAAAATGCATGAGAATATTAAATGACAATAATATACAGTTATCAATAAATAAAGGGGAGGCTGAATGCTACTGAATAGAAAATGTGAAATGTGTACTGCTTATTTACATTTAAAATCCTGATACAATTACTTCTATATTTTGTAAGTCTACCCTGGTTGACACACCCACTGGAGGTAAGGGAGTCTGAATTGCTGTTGTGTTTTCCTTCCCCCTAGAAGTAGTCATACACATTTGCAATCCATTAGCAAAAAACAATGAGGGAGTGCCTGCATGAGTGCCTGCATTATGTTTATATCTGTACACAGAGCTGGGTATTTGGGATTCAGCAATTCTAATGTGTTCACACCTCATTTACATCTTCACTGTGCTAACAGCACAGAATCTAGATTATAAAAGGGCAACCATGTATCGAGGAACCTGAAGGTGAGACTTGTTTATTTAGATAAGACAGAAGAAGATACTACTTTGGGATTTATCTGTACAGAAGACTACTGATCTTGACAAGGTATGATTGCATTTTTCAGTTATATACTGAATATACTCACATGTCACTAAGAAATAATAAAAAAAATATATATATATATATATATATATATATATACACATTAGCAAATGCTACTTTTATCTGTATGCATTTTAGAAGTTCATTGATGGCATGAACATTTTTGTCAGGGCATTTAACTTCTCAGATGCATAGCATTATTAACTGAAATCACAAGTGCTGATGCTACAATTGTTTTTTGCTTGACAATCATCTTCTATTGTTATTTCAGTGAAATGTAAATGTCCTAAATTGTCATTGGCATAAGGGTGTTAGCCTTCTAGGATGGCCCATAGACATCTCTAGGGGAGTGCTGGCCACAGGTAGACGTGACTGGCAATTGCATAAAATTTAATATTCTGTGATAAATGTGCACTCATGTTTTTGGGACAGTTGATTTGATAGTACTTCTAATAGATCACTGATGGTTTGTTAGCAAAATGTTTCATTTGCCTGTTGTTTTGGGGGTGGGAGAGCCAAGTTCCATTTCTGTGTTGTCATAAACAAAATTGTTTGTAAAGAGGTTTGGTTTGCTATTGTTAATCTCTTTGTTTTGGATTCAACCTTCCTTTGTGTGTGATTGTAGTATGCTGCAACCACATAAATCTTTTTTCATACTTGAATACATTGACTGTTTTATGTTACTCCAGTGGTAATATTGAAAACTGCCTTTTAGGTGTTATATCTAAGCAGGACATTATTTTATGTGATACTTACGTGTATTACCTTTCTTTTCTGTTTTATGTCACCAAGGACTATGGCACCCAGGTGTCCCACTCCCTGCAACCCCCCCCCCCTTTAGTGATTCTGAGAATGAAGTGATTGTAGAAGCATTTAGGTGACATGGTGCCTTTCTGCTTGAGAGAGGATGTGGGGATATGTCTGGCAGCATGCAAATTTGGCAGCAGACATTAGCTGATGTAAACACAGTAGGTGGCCAAAGCAGGACATATGATCAGGTGCATCACAGGGCCACTAACATGATTTCATCGGCCTGGAGGAGAGCAGCTGCAGTGGCCCATGAATGGATGGCTACTGTAGTGGCCTGCTACACAGCCACCACTGACACCAAATAAAGAGTTCCTGTCCACTGTCAGGGATCCAAAGAGCTCAGTGGAAAGTGAATAACAACATGTCATTGATGTTGGTGCTGCTATTTCAGGGAGGACAAGTATGTCCCAGGAAGAGCTTCCAGGTAGGATTACCTATCTCAATTGTTAAATACTTCTTGTATAGTAAAATTAGCAATAATGAAGTTCTGTTTAACATATTTTTTGGCAGACTAACTATAGATTAATACAGTTAACAACACATTCTGGCTGCTTACACATGGGCTTGGAGTGGATGTGTCATCCAAGTTTTGTTAAAAGTATCATTAAAGGACATATAAAAGACGAAAAGTTTTAACCCTCTGCATTACTGTTAATTGTGATGATGGTGTCCTTACCTTTTGCTTAACTTTTTCCAGGACCATCCTCCATAGGAAGCATAACATCATCTGCACATGGTAAACCAAACATCTTTAGGTCAGTACTGATGAGAATTTCAAAGAAATATGTATTTTATCCATATGTGTGATGTGGGTGTCAGGACTGCTGTATGTGTACTGAATACAAACCAGTGTGCTACCACATTAGTGGACAGGAATCTGCCCAACTATCCTTCAGAAAATGCATATTAGTGCAAAACATATTATTCTGTCAACTTTTTAATTATGTTTATAACAGCAATATTCCAAACTTTGTCTCTTATCTGATCCCCCAACAATAACAACATTAAGCTGTAAATAAATAATGACAAGACATTTGGGTTTCAGACTTCATCTTTCAGAAAATGCATATTACTGCAAAACATATTATTCAAGCAACTTTCTAAGTTTATAACAGCAATGTTTTCAACTTTGTCCCTGAGCTGATTCCTCCCAACCTTAAGTCAGTAAATAGTAACTTAAAATTGAGTTTCAGACTTCATATACTTCAGAACATGCATATTAGCACAAGCACATTATTCTATCAACTAAGTTTATAACAGCAGTACTTTAAACTTTGTCCCTGAGAGCTGATCCTCACAGACTTCAAGTCACTAACAGAGACAAGCATTTGATTTTCAGACTTCATATCCTTCAAAAATGCAAATCTGTGCAAAACTTATTAAGTCAACTTTCTAATTCTAAATTTATTTAAACACATTAAACAGTACACCAATATATTTTACTCTTCAGAATTTATCTTTTTTTGACCGTTTTAGTCAGGCTAGGCTAAGTGTCTCTTTTCATGGGGTACCCATAGTGGTATTCATACCTAATTTATGTAACCAGAGCATCAGGGAGGGAACTTTCCTTCCTTTTCCAATAGAAAATCCACCTGAGCTACCATCAACACAGTCAGATGGGATCCTCAGTTTAACATCTCCTCCAAAGGACAACATACTCAGAAGTGCAGCACCTCCCCTTATGCTGGCCTGCAGTGTCAGCAATCAATTTACCTTGTACAGGAATAGAACCCATAGCCTCTGCAGCAAGAACAAGTGTGCTACCTGTTGATTCACTGACTCTGTGAATTGTGTATTATAAGAAAATCAATGCATGCTAGTAGTACTAGACTAGTGTTGACTGCAAATTGCAAAACATATTATTCAATTTCTAAAAAAGAAAATTATAACAATTAGGTAGTACTAGGCTTAGTAACTGCCAAATGTGACCTGCTGCCTGCTTGCCCAGTGCCTGGCCTGCAGGTCACCCTGGCCAGCCTAGTGTCTGCTCTCCATTGCCTTGTTGGACTACTTTGCTTTCTTACCCACCAGTGTCAGGTGTATTTGTGTGCCATACCAAACTGGTGGTGAGATAGTCCATGAATGACTTTTTCCAGACTCTGTGCAAGCAGACTTCTATCCAGTGGAAAAAAAGAGGAATTAATTATGAAATTAGCAATCTGATTCCAAATCTGATATTTTAAAATAACTAATAAAAAAAGATTAGTGCCCTCATACAAATTTTGATTTCAGAAAGTAAAAAGACTAAGTTTACGACTTAGTCTGCTAATATGTGATCTATGTCTGGCATACAAGGCATCCTCTGACCCAATACTGATGGATTTACTGCACATTAACAAATCAAATGGCATCAGAAATACTCAGTCTAGGGATGCTAATTTTCTTCTGCAACACCAACAGAATGGTTTGGAAGTACAGGTATATCTTGCAGAGAACACCGCTGCTTTGGAACAGACTCCCCATCCACATAAAGCAAAGTTAATCTCTGCTCATATGCAAGTGCAGCTTAGATGGATGGATGGATGGTAAACAGAAAATGTACCCAAGAGCTGCCCCTTGTACTACTAATGTAGTAGTCATGCTGATTGGAGAGGGGTAACATCAATATGATGTTTTTATTTTATTAAAACTATATAACATTGTTGAAAAAATAAATAATAAAACTATAACATTCTATAGTGTGGCTTTACTGCTTAACTGTCCAGGGAGTCTGAATGGACATTAGGCATGTTAAATTCTGGACAATTGATAGGAACTGAGCGAGACAGAAGCAGTGATGTTAGTATTATTATTGTTTCATAATGCTGGCAGTGATCCACAAGATATGTTATGACAATATTTGTGGCTTTGTGATTCGTCAAAAGCAACTTGGAATACTGTAATATGTGACAAATTGTGTGAACTGGGCTAGTAAACTGAAACTTACTGCATGGTCATCAGATCTCATGGGTATAACCTCTGGGTGGGAAATAGTTATGTCTGTTAATTTTCCCTGATTTTGACTCAACATTTTTCTCATGTCTGTCCTAATCCCTAGTAAAACTGGTAATTTTGGGAAAAGGGTGGTGTTTTACACTGGATTACATGTAATAGATAATAACAATAATTAGATTATTTTGCTTCAGGAAATGCATGCTATTGTGTTAAAAAGGTTAAGCTTCCCTTATTATGGTCTATTCTAGCAGTGGATAGAAAAATACTAACCAGAAATTGGATTTCAGATACTCCTCCTTCATTTAATGAATTTAAAAATGTTATGACTGTAGTGTGCCATATGGAATTGATGACAATAAAATCAAGAACTACTAGAAAAACATTTTATTATATTATATGGGATACTTTACAAAATATGTTAAAAAAATCTTAGCTTCTCTAGCATGGTATTTTAGTTTAATTAATTGATTTGATTTGTAGTGGATGTCTTTGTAAATACCTTGGTTATTTTATTGAATGTTATAACCATTTTTATTTTAATTACTTGTATAAAATTGTTATGATATTTATTTTGTATGTTAAAAACAATAAACTTGTTTTAAAAAAAAAGAAAATGCATGTTATTTCACATTCTCTTATTTTTTCAACCCCTCGTTTAATAGCACTAATATTTTAAAACGTTGTTGGATTAGTTCCTAATTCTAGCAGTAAGAGGTTTGGGTTGGGGTTGATTAAATGAAAATAACTTGATGTTCTGGTTGTTTGCACAGTTTTAAGCAGTCACTCTTACCTGGCTTTGCAGGACTAGTGTGCATTTGTGTGAAGGAAGATGAACTATTTAACTTGATACTTGATATGCACAGACAGAATAGGTATAATTGCTGGGTATAAATGATTAGTTGCCTGCTGCTATTTGCTTATTATTCTGACTTTGCAGGACTTTTTAATTTATGTGAAGCAATTTGGAATATTTCAATGCATGGCAAATGTTTGAAACAAAGGTAAAATGCATTCCACTTGCAAGATGGTTATCCTCTTTTATTGCAATCCAACATCTGAACAGTAAATAAATGTAGCTATAACTGCTTGCAGGTGGTTGTCTGGGAAAAAAAAGTAATTGATTCTCTTGTAATTTACAGTTTATGTCATTTATCAAAGAGATAGAATGTGTCACAGAATACCCACACCTTTACAGCTCCTGGGGGGGCTGGTGGCCCCCACAAACCAAGACTGTCTAAGTGGATTTTGACACAGGCTTAAAAGTGGCCTCTACCCTGAATCCTACCTAGTTTAAATTAACCTTGTTCAGAGGTGTACCTTTAAGTTCACTGTAGCTTGTGTGGGAAGTTGTCAATCATGTCATTATTTCTTTAAATTTCCTTCCAAACCTCAGAAATCACTTGCTTATGTTGGGCTGGGGACAGTGTGATTGTTATTTATTTAAACTTCCTCGCAGACTTCAGAGATATGCAGAGAGGGTCACCAATCCTGTAAAGCAGCAGTGTACTGTCTAAAAGAAAGTTAGAAACATTACTGGAACTATTTGTTTTTCATTTTCCTCACACTCAAACATCAGATGCATATACAGGTGCCTTATCCTTTGGGGGTGGGTAAAAAAGCATTCTGTTTATATATGTCTGACATCAAATATGTTTTATTTGTTTTTTCAGTTTTTCCAAGTGTGGCATCAGAGAGATACATTAAAGGTGGCTGTCTTTTGCAGGTAAGGGTAAGGAGGCATGCTATATATACATACATCAGTGAATTGAAATATGATTGTGGTCATTTGTCCCCTAATGTTCATCCCAATTTAACACCAGACAGGAACACACAGGAAGTGACTACCTTTTTAAGGTGGCATAGGGAAACAAATACTATTTCTAGATATGATTTATGTATTGTCACAACCATTTGCCTTCTATCTTTAATGTGCATTGCTACTTGGTTAGCATTGAGCATTAATCCTTGAACACAATGCATGTCTTCCTTGAAATAAAACAGTATGATTGAAGTTCTTTCCTTCTGCATGATTTTTGTTCACGCCACCATTGAATCAAAGGTTAGAAAAAAAGCTCATCTCAGAGCAGCTATAATCCCATGATTTCTTGTGCCTAACATTTCCTAGACCCTTAGCTTAATTTATTTATTATGGTATAGTTTTGGTTTGTTCAGGTGTGTTGAAAGGATTCATGGTTATTACAGTGTAGTCTTAGTCAGTTAGAGTGTGCTGAAAGGATTTAGGGAAAATCAGAGTTGAAGAGCAACACTTGTAAAGTTCTTCCTTTAATTATGATTTTTCTTCAGGCTATTATTGAATGAAACAGTTGGTTTAAAAAAAAAACTGTAAAATGTACCACAGAGCATCTAGAACCCCCACAACTTCTGAAGGTCTTGCAGCCCCTAGACTCCTGACTTAATGTAGTTATTTCCACCCCAGTTATTCCAGTGTAGTCTTGGTCAATTATGTATGTTATAAGGACTCAGGGAAAGCCAAAGTTGTAAAGCAAGACTGAAAATATTCCTTTAATAATGAGTTTTGTTCAGGCCATTACTAATTGTAGAGTATTTAAAGAAAATAGAAATGTGTAAACTGCACCTCAGAAAAGCATCTAGTATTCTGTATGGCTCTTGCAGCCCTCAGACTCCAGCTTAATGCAGTTGTTTCTTACACAGTTATCAGAGAGCAGTCTTGCCTACTTAAAATGCATTAAATTAATTAATAAATGCAGAGATAAACTGAAGAGTCAGACAAAATGTGAGAAAAAGGAAGAAAAAAGGAATCTGGATGATGTAGGTAGGTCAGGATGGGGAGCACTGAGTGGTGTAATCCCCCTCTCCTGGATGTCATGGTGCCCTTTTTCTTAGGGCACTGGCTGACCTAAGGCCAGCCCTGGTGGTAAGATCACTTTATACTATGCTGTAAATGCTTACAAAGAAATTAGTTTATATTGAAAATTGTCATTATATGTATACAGTCACACAGATCTGGCTGTCTAAACTAGGGTTTCAGCTGGGTTTGATTATATATATATCATGCCCCTGGATCTGTGCTAATAAAGTACACTTCAATAACGCACTATTGTTTGTAATAATTATTCAGTTAAATATTTAACAAGGCTGTCCCTTTGTACAGATGGCATTAGTAATATATATTACAATGCAGTATGTTGAAGTAATAGTGGTGGAAATAGTTTAATATTTACAAATTAAATGCTACTGTCTTATAAAGTTTCTACATAAAATATTTAGAACATGCATATGCAGCAGGAATATGTTTATCTGGTGTGCCTTCATGTTCTGTGGAGAAAGACAAAACTAATTGCCTCCAGAAGGACAAAATATTGGCAGGCAGTTTGACTGTAAATTTTCTCTTTGTTGTCATTAAGATGAGAATGCTACTAATAATGGAAATAATTTTGCCATGTGTGCGGTTAGGTACATACTTGAATGCTTTTAATGTTTGCATGGCTTGTTTTTATTTTCATACCAAGGTAGTTGGTAAGAATGCTACTAAAAAGGCTTAGTGTATAAATAAATGGCAATATTCTGGTGCATATAGAGGTTGAAAGACTATACTCAGTGGTGTTATAAGCTAGTAGTAAAGTATACTATAAAGAATGCCTAAAATGTAAATATAGGAATTATATTCTGTATCATATGTTGCCTGACAATTTGATAAGAATTTTGTTACCAAGTACTAGTTTCCAAGACAACCAAACTGAATATAATGAGATTTATTCATAATGGATATGCTGTCCAGATTGTGCTACTGCCTGTTAGAATTCTGAGGGCTGTATGTATATCTATCTATCTATCTATCTATCTATCTATCTATCTATCTATCTATCTATCTATCTATCTATCTATCTATCTATCATCCTGAAAATGGCAGAACTGAAATAACAAATGTAAAATACTATTTTCTAATTCTACAGCTGTGGTGTCTGAACATTACCCCTATTCACATGTGCATTGCTCTTAGATTTAATATATATATATATATATATATATATATATATATATATATATATATATATATATATATATATATATATATATATATAAGAAGCAGGACTGTGGAGGCTGGTTGCATCAGAAGTTCTTAAAAGATAGAATTTCCTGTTTTTGTTTGGATTATAAGTTATTTTATGGAATTGCCAGGCGTTGCAGTTCTGTATCTCACACATGATAAAGTGCAGCACTCCTCACTAGTGCCCAGTCTTGTGATGGGCATTAAGCCACTAACAACCATGTGTGCATTTTATTCAGGTGCCCTGCTTTTTCCAACACCTAACAATCATGCTGTTACCTTAAGTAACAATGCAAAAACAGAAACAATAAACCAAACTAAACTACTCAGAATCATAATAGATGACAACTTCAAATTTGACCATCGTGTACTTCATTCCACCAAGAAAGCTCACCAAAAACTTAATTCCCTCTATAAGTCTAAACACTACCTGACAGATCAAGCAAAGATTACCTTAACAGCAACGTCTCCTTCCTTATCTGTTATATGCTTCTCCTATTCTTTCAAACAACACTAAGTAGAAAACTAAACTAGCCTCCTGCTACTACAAAATAGCTAAATTTGCTACCAAACAACCTTATAAAACACACCACTGCCTTGCATTAAAACAATTAAACTAGATTGAACTCCCAAAACAGTTGACATACTCACAGCTACTCATTGCCCACAACTTGCT
Organism: Protopterus annectens; assembly: GCF_019279795.1. Taxonomy (NCBI): domain Eukaryota; kingdom Metazoa; phylum Chordata; order Ceratodontiformes; family Protopteridae; genus Protopterus; species Protopterus annectens. The sequence continues at coordinate 131,658,320 of NC_056740.1, forward strand.
ATACTCTCCAGACAAAGGCCTAGCATTACAAAATACTCTACTGTACTATTCACTTACTAGAGACATTCGCTCTAGCAATAAACTTTTACTATGTATCAGTAAGACACTCAAAACTGTTGGAGACTCTCTCTCTACTCTCATTATGCATCAAAACTCTGGAATGAAATCCCCACACAGTTAAAACAGTCAGAAAACTTAAATAGTTTCAAAACTTTGCTTAAACAGCACCTATGCCAAAGATGTCTCTATTCTTCCTGCTCACCCAGCTAGCTTTGCTCAGATTCCAACTCTTGGCTTCCCAATCTTTTTGCACCTTATCGCTTCTCCTCATATTGCACTTATTTCCTAAACTCATACCTTTCCTCCTGCTCTCACACCCACCACTAACTACTATTCCTCCTCCGTCCCTTTATCTTCCTGCTCATTTCCATAACTTTTCCTTTCATATCTCTCATCATTTTTAACCTGCATTCTGCTTGTCTGTCTATAAATTATTACTAAACTCAAAAACACCCCGGTTTGATCTTTTCCCTGCAACCATCATGGTATAAATTCATTAATACTTGCTGTGTATTTCTCTATTTAATAATTAGACAGTTTATGTTAATTTCTCTCTTTTTTGTGTTAAAATGTTACATTCATGTAAGAAATATTTAAAAATCATGTAAATAAGCTCATGTATAGAATTTTCTACCCTGCAATTATAAATGCACATCATGTATAACTTAAATGTGGAGCCCCCCCACCCCCACCCCCACCGGGCCTTTTGCCCAGTCAGACTTTTCCAGGTGAACAAAGACAAATAAATAAATACTAGAATTAACCTGATGCATCCCTTGTTGTCACTAGACCACCTCCCACGCCCAAGCCACTACAAGATATGAGGGTCCTCACACCTGTCCCAGACAAGATTACCTAGAATTCTTCTCCTTCTCTGAAAGGCGTCTGCGTCAGTAGTCTACTTCCTGTGGTGAACCTGTCCATCGGAATAGGCTAGTCTAGTCATGCAATATCTTATCAATTGCTTCTTTTATGGCTACTCATATTACTAATGTCCTGCACCTCTCCTCTTCCACACGTCATCCAGGAAAGCTTTATCTCCTTTATTCTTCTCAGGGAAACTGTGTGCATAGGGTTTGTAGCAACACCTTTGTCTCTGACTCTGTTGTGAAGAACTTTTTGAGCCATTGTTGTTGTCTTGGTCCTATGACAAGACATGTACACCTGTGGATCCATGTGTATAAACATGAAGACCCTTGGTATAGGCCTATATATCAGCACTGCCATTATCTCCATGTGGAGGTCATATACTTGCATGTTAATGTGAAGGTACTATTCCCTCCCCATGCTACAATAACAGCTGCAATGACCATGTTATGATTAAACACTATTTTGCAGTATTGTGCTAACAACAGATTGTGTGATCGATGTACACAATGTCTCATTTCCGTTGCCACATGTTTTGAGTCTGTGTAAATATGATAGATTGTGCCCCCCCACATCCACAACTGGACACTACCTTATTCTGTCTTGTGTTCTGTTCCCTGTCAGAGTGAGTACCCTCATGAGGGCATTAACCTAACCGGTTCTCATGCCCCATTTTCAATCAGGGTGTGCCATCCCCCCCACAGCAAGACATTAATTTATTTTGCCCTAGTCCTACATTACCACACAGACTCCATTACTCAGTGCCTATTCATGTTGCTTCCATGTGCCCTTGTGAGCACCCTGAAGTCCTAAGATCTATTACCAGTTGTCTGGTGCACTGTCAATATGTCTTTCTGGGAGTGGTAAACTGTTGGTCACTGTATAGTTATTCCTAAGTTGCCCATCATAATATAGTCTCCCACAACATGGTGACTACATGTTTTATTAATAAAATAGACATTATAGTACAGTGATTAGGTAATTATGCTAAGCACATTAATCTCAGAGTCATTGCTATAACATGATGCACTGAGGCCACAGTATGTGACTATGCTTAGCCATTCCTTTTCCCAGGCTGGGAGATCATTTACACATTATAATTGTTCATGGGCCTTGTAAGTCTCACAGCATTGCCTGTTCATGATAGGGATCTTTTCCAGCATGTGTCCTTGCTGCCCAATGACACACATCAGTGGTTTCCATAATGTGTGGATGTGTACATGATAACACTGATTTCTTTCTTGTTTTGATCTGTAGTCATGGACTCTTCAAGAGTTAGTTTCAGCAGGGTTCCCACCTGGAGCATCCAATGAACCAAGATCTATTTTTGCTTTCTGCACAGAGATTGTAGAGAGTAATTGTTGAGGCAATATGATGGCCCCATGTATGAAAGTGATGCCTCACACCAGCTTGTCTGGGTAGTGAAGGATGCCAGTGGTATCAACCACTCTGGTAGGCAGTGCCAGCATAAGTACAGTGACCTGCAGAGGTACCACCTGATCTGCTCTTGCATTAGGAGACAGAGGGCATTCTACAATAAGCACTATATATATGGTTTTACAGTGTATGTTCTAATTATAGTCTTTTGTTGTCCTTGCCTTCTGTTGTTAGGGGAAAATTGTATTGATTATTGTCTATTTTATATCTTACTGCAGAAGAAGAGATTGTCATAAACCAGGAGACCACCTAAAAAGAAATGACAGGCTCTCCAGGCAGTGAGTAAGTCTAGTAAGTGTACTGAGTAAGTGTAATAAGGCTATTTAGAATTAGAATCAACTTGTCATATTGTACTAATGTATAGTATGTTTATTTCTTTCTGTTTTTATTCCCTCTGTCTACAGGATCATCTGTGGTGTATGACGTAATACAGCAGCAGCCACCGGAGACCCCACTTGTCAAAATGCTTGATGGTGGGGCACCAATAACCAGCAGGTCTTCGTGTCTGCAGGGGGATGAAGGTCACCATGTTGAAGGTGACCTCGATTGCCCACTAGTGGCCTCCGTGGTCACCTGACAGAAAGGGAATAAAGGCTTCTTCTCTTGGAATGGCTTCCCAGCAGCAGGTGCAATGTGTGGTTGTGACCAAGGTGGGATGGCAACTAGACATTTGAACTGGAACCCTAGATTGTCTCCATCTCCCTGTGTGTTTCTGACTGATTTATATTGTTGGTCAAGTTGTCTATCATACCACCAGAGGTAGGGCCTGTTCATGATATCAACTATGAAAGCGACTGACTTCTGGAAGGATTCTCCTTTGGGACAGTCAGAATGCTCTCCATACCCCAACCTATTCCTCCATCATAGAGCTCTTCTTCCTTGTGTATCACCCCTATACCCTGTTTGTAGTCCAGTCTTCAACATCACAATGTGTTCTTCATTTTGTGTTTTTCCATCTTCGACATTTTTTTGTCTATACCTCCCCTGCATATCTTTATATGTGGTTTATGTTTATTTGTCTGCCCCTTCTAACTTCCTTATTCCCTTTTTTTCCCTGCACATGATCTGTGCTACTATCTCCTGTATCCTTTTTCAGAAAAACAGAATATTGGCACCTTTACCAGAAAAAAATGTCCTTCTTTTCTCATCTTCCTTTAAGGTTACTATTATTTTTGCTGGGCTTCTTGCTCTTGCTCCATTTTTGCCTTTTTCATCTCTCCTTTCCTTCCCATTTATATGATGCACTGAGCTGGCACTTTACTGTGCTGGCCTCAGTGGCCTGCTCCCAGTGTCCTCGTTGCAGCTATGAGGTGTATTGTTGTGGTATTGAATGTGCCTCAGATATGCCACCTCATTCCACCTCAGAAGCCAGTTATATATGTGTATGTGTATCTATATATATATATATATATATACATATATATATATATATATATATATATCTATATATATATATCTATATATATATATATATCTATATATATATATATATATATATATATATATATATATATATATATATATATATATATATATATATATATATCAATAAAAATCAGGAACAAAGGAAGCAAACCATGGATGGCAGTAAACCAAAACACCATACGTCTCGTATCAGTAAAGTAGTCTATATAGCATATATTCAACAGGCAGTCGAAAATTCAAAATCCTTTATTATATAGTTGAAGTAAAATCCAAGCTAATAGTAGGTAAGCGCTTTCACCTGTGGGCTTCGTCAATTAGAATTTCAAGCACACTGTTCAACAGTAAGCTAAGTCAATGTTAAATGAGGAGTTTTCTGCACAATTCAGTGCACTTGGCTGCTCAGGGGCTCTCCTGTAGATAATTGATTTTAGTTTTTCAGACAACATGCTGTCCGGAAAAGGCAGTCTCCATTTTCCAGACCGTTTCCCTTAACTCTAGACAGTTGGAAGGAATTGCAGATGGTTGGCAACTCTATGTGGTAAGCATTAAGTGGCAATGTGCAGGGTGTGACTGATTCAGAAATCCCAGCAAAATGATGCAGCCAGTGAAAATAACATGGTCAGCCATGTTATATGCTAATGACTGCATAATGAAGTGCTGTGCATGACAATGAGGCAAAAAATGGTGTGGCTATTCAGAAATGTTTAAATGTCGGGCAGTGATGCTGTGACCACTTTAGATTTGTACACAGCCATATGCTCGTGTGCAGGCAGAGTAGTGTATGATGTTAGGGGTTGTAAATGTGTTATTTGCAAAAGGGTCTTATAGCAGCTGCTGCAGCCAATGGTGTGCAATTTTACCCCTGAAGGTTCCAGGTAATCTGGGCATGCTTAACATTTTATGCCTTCCATGACACAAATATACTGGACCATGGGGACAGGGATGTCATGCAGGAAATCATGGAAATGTGTCAATCTTATAGTGAACTGGTAACATCTGGACAGGGATGTCATGCAGGAAATTGTGGAAATTTGTCGGTCTTATCTACTGTGTTGTGAGAGTTTTGGAGTACCTATCACAATGGATACTAAGGTATGTGTGGTTTTACATGTATTAGCTACAGGGACCTTTCAATGGGTCTATATTAAATCATCAAAAATTGAATTTAGCGAATGGCATTTTCAGTGCTGTTTTGCCATTCGTTGAACTGTTCATTCTGAGATTGCTGTACAGTGAAGATTGAGCAATTTTCCCTTTCCTCACTGTAGTGTGATCTCGATGTTAGTATATATAATTAGCGGGGGGTGTGGGGGGCACAGCCCCCCCACAAGAGCAGAATTCGATGAACGGCATTTCCGATGAAATGTCGTTCATCAATGAGGTCCTTTGATTATTTAATATAGACCCCCGTTCAATGACTTACTGGGGACACTGTGGAAGTATCTCAGGCATCTGCCCCAAGAATAATAGCAGATTGGGGAGCATATGTGGTTTCCACATAACCCACAGTGGAGAATAAATGCCATGTAAGAGTTTTATGAAATAGTCCATTTCCCTGATGTCCTGTGTGCCATAAACTGTAAAACTGTATCCACATTGAAATAAATGTCCTGCCTGGTGAACTGGGAAGAAGGTTTGTGAACTACAAAGAGTATCACTCCATCAACTGTCAGGTGATCCGTAATGCAGATTGTCATCTGTAATTTGTGTGCAGGTCACCCATGAGGTTTGCAAAACTCTCATATATGGCACACCTGTGACCATTATTAGTGGTATACAAGGAGTGACTTCCAACAGTGCCACCTTGTGGATAATGCTGGATGCACTCTAGAACATTGGCTGAAGACATTCATCAGAAATATGCACAATCAGACTGACCATGGGTATAAACGTGCACTGTCACAAAAAGGATATATTACATACTATGTGTTTAAGTACCTGGCAGTATGACCCCACCACGTGTGCAAAAATACTGACTGTATGTGCTATGTTACATAATGTGATACTTAAGAAGTAGTCACAGCAGGCTGGTCTCTTGCTGGGATGCCAGTTCCATGCACCACCAGAAGTGGCAGCTGAGACAGATGAAAAGTCAGAAGATGTGCTTGGAGCAGGAGCAGGAAGTGGCCATGCCAGATCGAGGCAGGCACAGTATTCTGTGGCCCTAGTACAGAGGCAGTGCATTGCACATAGCTTTAAAACAGAACCGTACAAGAACTAAGCAGATACTCACAGTAAAAAGGATGCATGCAAAAACATCAGACTGTGCTTACCCATGCATAGGCTCGCCATTTGTACATGAGGCATAGGCAGCCCAAGTAACAATGTACAAATGGCAGGGTACAATTACCATCACTTGAAATGTTTTGGAATGGAGTACAGGAGTGCATGTCTTGCAGAGAGGATTGTGTGAATGCTGAAGTGTAGCAAAACAAAAAGTGTATTTATGTGCATTCTGAGAACCTGCTTAGAAGAAGGATATGGTTCAGCAGGTGTGTGAGATGTGCTGGGGACTGCGGTGGTGGTAGTGGTGTTTATGTGTGTGTGTGTGTGTGTGTGTGTGTGTGTGTGTGTGTGTGTGTGTGTGTGTGTGTGTGTGTGTGTGTGTGTAGGGACATAGCCTCAGCACATGGGGCAGACCTCTGACATGGCCTACTGGGCAGGTCCAGAGCATTCATAACAGAGAGGTCAGCTTCCCATGTATGTGCATGACCCAACCCACTACAGTTTGCTCTGGGAGGAATTGCCCTGGTTATATCATGACCTTGGCACAATGTTGGTGTGCTGTATGACCTAGACTGATGTATGTTAGCAGATGTGCCAGCATGATGACAACTATGACCATGGGATGGCCTCTCTTGGTCATAGACACCTCCACAATCAGTGTTGATGTGGAAGTGCATGCACTGCAGGAGTGGGATCTCCCTAATCCATGGCTGTGCTGGCTAACATCTGTAGATGTAGGAGCCCCTCACTCCTTAAAAATGACTCAGCAAATGTACTGCATGGTCCAATGTGTGATCCAGTCTATCCAATGAATCACACATATGGGTCATGCATTCCTATAAGTTAGTGTGTGCAGCCTGCATCACACTCACTATTTGTGCCATGACTCTGGTGGGAACAAGCCTGTGCCCCCAAGATGGCCCTGCACATACGTTCTGCAGCAGCTACTGTCAAACTAGCCTAAGGGAGAGAGCGGAAACCATGCTTCCCTCCCCTGTGTAGACCACCCTGCTCATGAATGCTCATGGCAGATGCAGAAATCTCTGATGTGGGGCAACCACACTCCCATGATCTAAAATGTCCACCACCAAACTGTTTACTCTCAGACAGCTGTGTTGCCAGGGTAAAATTAGGCATAGAGAATGTGTTCATACTCTGAGTAGGGGATGTGGGGTTCACATTCCATATGTCCAAAACATACTCTGCACCCCCTACCTGCACCAAGTTCATCCCTGCCATCATTATCAGAACAAATCCTCCAACACCAGATAGTGGCAGTTCCATAGTGGTGGTGCTGGTTAAAGATTCACCTGTGAATGCATCAAAACAAAAAACTTATACAGTGTAAGTCAGGCCCAGCACTAGAAATACACATGCAACTGATAGATTTACAACTATAAATAACAATTCATACTCCTGGCCATGCCTCATGCAAAATGATGTAGAACATGGATCCTCAGTGTAGATGTATACTATAAATTAGATAGATGTAAGGAATATTACACTAGCAACTTGTTAAGGAGGATTTGCAGCTATTGATAATATGAAGTGGGACTACATACCTGGGCCATCTGCAGTTGAAACTCTCTAGGGCATGTTTAGTGCAGCCCAAACATCCAGCATTCACTGTGGAACTCTGTTGAGATGGTACTATATTTCAAAGAGAGGCCAGGGACTCTTCATTCTCTGTAGGAAGTGGCTTGGTTAACAGTTCATCACCAGTTACCCTCGAGTTCCATGCCGTGGCTTCTGCACTGAGGCTGGCAACATGGATCATATAATTGGCCAACTGACAGACCATGTTATGGTTGTGGTCACGATCACCCACCACATTTACATTGGTGATTATATTAGGCCAGGCATAATCATGATAGGACTGGTCAGTGGCATGGGTAATGATGAGCCTTTGGCCATAGAAATGGAAGGCCTGTAGTATCACTGCATTTTCCGCAGCCATGAATTTGGGCTTGCAGGTGAATGTGGATGGGCCTTGCAATCCTACAGATTTTTTAAGTCACTTGTTTTTATTTTTAGGTATTGATCTACTGGCATGGAAAACAGCGTAATTAATAGCCTTGTTCTCACATGGCCATAAAATGTTCCTGTTCTACTAGGTTATATGTTATGATCAATGTCTGGCAGTTATATATGTCTAGGCACAACCACAAAGAACAAGCACAATATAACAAATGACCAAACATTATCCAAAAGAAAAAGCATTTTATTTTCTCTAACGTCTTGGCTTAACAGCTTTCAAGGAGTATAAATATTTAAAACAAAAACCTGCATTAAATATACTAAAATAATCACATGATTACATGATTAATTAATCAAACAATTAAGCTAAATTAGATTAAAAATCTCCAATTACATTCCAGATTTAACCCGTAAGGAACCAATGTATTGTATATCAAAATATATATGGATTCCTAGAGTAACAACTTATTTTTTTATTTGAACATCATCATATTGATCAGTTTTGATGTGCTCTAATATACTGGCCTGCAAACCTCCTACTTTACCCTGATAAAAATGCTTAAAATGTTCTGCTGTAGGACTTTCTAGTCTACCATTAACTATATCGTGTATATGTTCTAAAAGTCTGACCTTAAAGGGTCTCTTACTTTCCCCTATGTAAAACATGACAGGGACACCTAAGGGCATATACAATGTCCTGAGTATCATAATTACACATCCTCTTTACCTCAAATCATATACTATTAATTATTGGAAAATGATTTACTATATGTTTACAACTTTCACATTTTCCACAACTTTTTGCACCTTTAATGTATATAACACCAGGGATATTATCAACCAGGGCAACAAACCTGCCATGAACTAAAAAAATCCCTAATGCTTTTCCCTCTTTTATAAGATGTCATGGACACCCCATATCCCCATTCTGAAAAATCTCTAAAGGATTCTAAATAATCCCAATAAAACTCAACCAGGTCTATCGATTTAGAACTAAAACGCTATACATAGTGACAAAGTGCATTCTTTGCATATCTCCAAACTTCCCATTATTATTTGAAACCTGTCCCAAATATGTTTTTCTGGGTTCTCTTTCCAAAGTATTGAGATGTTTCTGCAACATACCCTCATTATAACCTCTATCTCTAAACATTTTTAAGGTTTTATCTTTTTCTTCCATAAAATCTGTCTCATTATTACACAGTCAACAAATCCTCAGGAATTCGCCATAAGGTAAACCCTGTATAATATGGGGTGGGTGACAACTACGTGCTTGCAAATACTGAGTACCCTCCTAGAATTTTCTATATACAGTAGTTCTAAGTCCATTACCTTTACTTATATCAATCAACACATCCAAAAAAGGCACTTTACTATTTACTTGAAGTCCATCAAATTTTAAGTTGAACCTATTACGTTGTAAATCAAACACAAAATCTCCCATACAATCATTGCCCCATCACATAGAAAACTGAGATCATAGATGAACGTATAATACTTGACAACATAATGATGATAAGACTCTATGGGATATATATAATCTTTTCGCTCAAAGTCTCTCTTTAAAAAGAAACTCAAGCTTTACCTCAAAACACAATGGCTGTGCCCCTGTACTAATCCTGACTAACTTTACTTCTTGTCATCTGACTTACTTCACCCCTAAGTTCACTTTCTTTTCATCTATTTTCCTTTATCCCTCTCTCTGTACATGTTTATTGTATACTTCTTGTTGTCATGTTCTACAATACTTTGTTCACTCCATCAATTTTGTACCACTTGTTTATTTTTTTTTCAAAAATGTTTTTTTAGCCTATTATTATGTTATTATATTTGCATGTAGTTCTTAATAGCTTATCTCCCCGGGCCTGTACTGAAAATCGACATATATCCAGCTAGACTAGCCCGATCAACAAATGTAAAATAAAATAAATAAATAAATAAATACATTTTTCAAATAAACCCATACACAAGTTCGCATACATGGGGGCAAAAGCTGCCCCATGGCAGTACCTTGTTTTTGATGACATATTTGTCTATTAAATAGTAAGTAATTATTGTTTAAACAAATACACCAGTTCCATAATATATTCAGCTATGGGGTTATCTCCAAGAAACAAAAAAGTATAGCCTCCATCCCAAAATTATGACTAATACTGGTATATAGACTTTTAATGTCAAGTGTGACCCAAAACATATTTTCAGTCCATCGAACACCAGAGATTTTATCAAAAAAATCAAACACATCTTTTATATAGGAAGGCAAACAAATAACCTTTGGGAGTAGAAAAGGAATGTAAAAAAAATGCCCACATTGTGAAGAAAATAATTCCTGGCTACAACTATGTGACAACCTAAAGGATTCAATATGTCCTTGTGGATTTTTGGTAAACAGTAAAAATATACCATACTGCAGTTGTCCCAACTGAACTTTTTCCCCACATCTTCTTTGGAGAAATATCCCAACCTGTAGCCTTTATAAATAAATTCATCATATTATTTCAAGGCTGTAGTATATATGTTAAAATCTGCCACACCATATACCTCCTCATCTAACAAATGTTGGTAACATATATTCAAATATTGCACATGGCTCATTAAAACTAATTTATTTCCCAGATCAGCAGGCTTAAATACCAAGTCTCTACGTTAGCCTAGAATTTTAGGTGCATTCCATTCTCCCTTAGTTAAATTATATCTTGAATCTCCTCTATGTTGAAACATTTTTAATTCATTATCTACTGCAAAGTTTAACATAGAAGAAAATTGTTTAACCCCTTCATGTGAGAAAGGAGGCATAAAATTACTCTTAGTTTCAATATGACTAGTATCTAGCAAACAATAAGCATTGACATCTTCATTGGAATAACATGAATAAAAACTAACATCACTGACGTCACTATCCATTTGTTCATTCTGGTCAGCATTTATCTTATTAACATTATCCTGACATGATTTTTAAAAAAGAAAGATGTTCTGCTATAGGACTTTCTAGTCTACCATTAACTATATCACATATATGTTCTAAAAGTCTGACCTTAAAGGGTCTCTTACTTTCCCCTATATAAAATTTATGACAGGGACATCTTTTATTTTCTGAGGATTTTGGTGTACTTAATTATGGACTTAAGTTTATACCAACTGTTCTGCCTCATCTGCATGGCATTTGATATCATGTAGATGAGGCAGAACAGTTGGTATAAACTTAAGTCCATAATTAAGTACAGCAAAATCCTCGTAAGATAAAAGATGTCCCTGTCATAAGTTTTACATAGGGGAAAGTAAGAGACCCTTTAAGGTCAGACTTTTAGAACATAAACGTGAGATAGTTAACGGTAGACTAGAAAGTCCTATAGCAGATAATTTTAAGCATTTTCATCAGGGTAAAGTAGAAGGTTTACAGGCCAGTATATTAGAGTACATCAAAAATGACCAATATGATGATGTTCAAATAAAAAATAAGTCGTTACACAAGGAATCCATATATATTTTGAAATTCAATACATTGGTTCCTTATGGGTTAAATCTGGAATCTAACTGGAGATATTTAATCTAATTTAGCCTAATTGTTTGATTAATTAACCATGTAATAATGTGATTACTTTAATATATTTAAGGCAGATTTTTGTTTTAAATGTTTATACTCCTTGAAGGCTGTTAAGCTGAGACTTTAAAGAAAATAAAACTCTTTCTTTTGGATACTGGTTGGTCATTGGTTATATATGTCTACCCACAACCTTTAAGGAAATTTCAGGCATGGCATGTGTACTGACCACATAGTTCCCACATGACAATTACAGAAGTGAAAGTAAACTATGTTTGTGTCTAACGGGTCTATATCAGATCACCGAAACAGCTCATTATCGAATGCCGTAATGTCGAACTGCAAAACCCGAACCCTAACAATATCAAAACTTCAAAACAGTGAATTTTTTCCCAGGGAAAAACTTTGTTGTTCCGAGACACACACACACACACACACACACACACACACACACACACACACACACACACACACACACACACACACACACACACATACACACACACACACACACACACACACTCACCACAAGCACACTAAAAGCAGCAATCAACACACATACATTTAAAAGTTACATCTAACCCTACACTACACTGCACATACGCTACCATCTATCCACTTACCTTAACCCAGACCCTAACCCTAAAGTCCGTCACTATTGCAGACTCACTTCACCCGCACCCTAACCCTAACTGACTTAACCCACCCCTAACCCCAAATTCTCACTATCACACACTCACCCGCGCCCTAACCCTAACTCACTTAACCCACCCCTAACCCCAAATTCTGTCACAATCGCACACTTACCTGACCCGCGCCTTAACCCTAACTCACCCAACCCTCGTCCTAACCTGAACGTCCGCACAATCACACACTTATCTTAACCCATAACTTTCCACTGCATCGCTGAAAACAGTGAAGCCACAACAACGGCCAACCGAATTCTTTCCCTAGGAAAGAATTTGGTTTTGTTCAGCTTTGCTGTTTTCAGCATTCGTGATATTGGGTTCGATATTAGATCATTCCAAATTCTGCCATTTTGATGATCTAATATAGACCCGTGTCTAGCTATATGTCTGCAAAGCACACAACAGTAAAATAATAATGGACATTACTCAGAATATGAGCCCGGGGGTGTCTCCCATCCACCTTAACAGCTCTGTAGTCTACTACTTGCAGTACACTGTCAGTGTACATCCCAAAACACCTCTGCCCAACACATCTTAAGAGTAACGACAAAATAACATCCATGACAGGCATTAGGGGCTATGAACAGCCAAAGGTGACATTCTAGAACTGAATTAGTTGTGTAAGAAGCAGCATTTACCTCATATTAGCAAATATCTGACTCAGAAAGAAAAAGCTTTACACAAAATCAGCTTCCAGAATTCAAGATCCTCTCAAAGTAGTTTTCTTCTGTAGTGTGATGAGGCTTTGGTCTTCTGTTCATGTTTATATTATGTAGCATAACGATCTGCACGAGCATCAATCCTGATTGAACTTACTCACTATACTTCATTCCTTCCCTTCAGCTTGACACCTCACAACCCTCTCCAGCCTCCTACTTCATGCGTTTCTTATGTTTTTTCCACTACCTTACCATATCTACTTTCTCTAAACAGACGTTTCCTTTACCTCTTTCTCTTTCCTTCTTACTCACTTAAGCTTGCTGAAGATATTTTACCCTGCACTCTTCTTATAATCTCCTTTTCTCTCTGTCCTTACTTCCTTCTGTAACCCTAACACAAACACCCACTCTCATACTAAAACATCACTCAATTTCCTCTCACTGTCTCTAATCATGTAATCTCTAATTTCTCTTTTAAATATTTTATTAGAATTATCCCAGGTCTCATGTATTGCATACTATCAATATAACAAATAATATTAATATCACATATTTTCTTCAGCTCATGTTATTATTTTTCATTGTATTCTACTATGAAAAATATGTTCTGTTTTTCTCATTACATTTTTTTCACTTCTGTGTTATGCAGTGTTACATGATACTTTGTGATTTAAAATATCTGTAACTGATTTTTGATAGATTGTGATTGTGGCGCTCCCCGCCCCCCAGGCATCTGCTGAAATGGGCACTTTTTGGCCCAGTCAGACTTTCCTGGTAAACAAATGTCACATAAATAAATAAATAACAAATAAATTCATCTCTCTGGCAATGATTAAATCGCTTATTGGGAATCATCGATTATTGTTTCTGAGTCACTCAATTTGTGCAAATAGCAAACTTGATAAACATCATGAACATTACGACATGATTCCATGCACAGGTCTGAGCACCTGCAGCCAGCTCTGTGCATGTCCAAGAAGCCAATTATGTTAGAGTGGAGAGAATCATCATCTCATAATCAACCATCTGACGATGGAGTTGCTGTTTAGCATTTATGCTCAGCAGCAAACAGATAGATGGAGGACTGCCATGTTTTACATCTTAAAGTGCCACTGGAAACATAATGATACAGTACCTATATTTTATTATTTTTTCCCATTCATCATGCAAATGAAATGCCCATTGGTGCCCATCTTTGTGCAAAGGCTGAGCTATGCAAGAATTGTTTGGGCAACAATTCCCTTCCCAGCAACAAACAGACAAATGTAGGACAGCAATGTTTCACATCTTAAAGTGCCATTGGAATCATAATAATAATACAAAACCTATATTTTATTATTTGGTGTCCATCTATGAGTGAATGCTGAGACAGGAGACAAGTGTTTTGAACATCAGTTCTTTCCCATTTTTCCTGAGATATTCAAAGACAAGAAAATTATGACTGGAGAAGATGAAGGTACTGGTCCTTTGAGAGTACAGAGGTGATGAGAGGTTAGCAGTTTAAGATTTTTCTGGACATCCTGGCAGACTCTTGCAGGAGGGTTTACACCAGGTCATAGTATAAAGATGATGCCTCAAATATTTTAGCACCCGCTGTCACCCTTGCAACTGCCATCCTGTGCACTGGGGAACAGTGCTGTCTCCACTACAGTGACTAGAGTCTGCACAAACCTGATCTCTCTGGATGAAGAAACCAAGACATTAAGTCTCAGTGATCACCACAGTACTGTGAGTATACCATGTCTTAGGTAATCAAATAACCTGTCAGTGCATACCACCATCCAATATCACATTATGTCCTGTTTGTTTCTCTAGCCCCTGCAGACATTGCAAGGAAGAGGGAGGTGCACAGGCACAGACTAGATTACCCAAGTGAGCGTGTGGGTAAGTATACCTGCTGTTGTGAAAGATGTGTTTGTATAATAGCAGTCGTAGCCATTAAAAATAGTTCTGTATAACCTTTATACAGCAAGATGACATCTATCAGGACTGGAATAGATTAATGGAAGTAGTATGACTATGCAATGTTATAATTCTACATCTGCATGCCACCCCATGTTAAGGACAACTGTATGTATTAAGACTGCTAGGATGGCTGAGGGTTCAATTCCTCCTCCTCCTAAAAAGAAAAGTCTGCTGTCATAACAGAGTATATGATTCATCCCAGTAATATTAGTGCACCAGACAAGGCCCATATATGTCATATCCTCAATTATTAGTTTGCTGGGCACTTCACAATATACAGAATATATATTTTTCTGTTGTTTGTCACCTGTGCTTGACATGTTTATTGTGTGATCAACAAATTTCTTATGAATTTGCACAGATCTTTTATTGTCAAAAATGAAGTAACATCATTGGCCATAAACACAAATATGCACCATACTATTAGAAGGTTATTTTGTAACAGTGTATGAGTATTCATATAGTTAAAAATACAATTTCATTGTTTTTGTATGTCTTCTCCCCATCTTTTTTGTTACTATCCTTTCTCTTTTATACACTTACTTTTATTTCTCTCTATTTCTGCTAGTGTTATATGCAACAACACAGCAACATGCAGAGACCACACCTGCATGACCTGTCAACCCCCACAGGTGAAACAACAGTGCCACCACCACCACCAGAGGCATCATGCACATCTGAGTCCCAGCCTTCCATAGTTGCCTCCACAACCCCTACCCTACCTGTACCACTAGTGTCAAGTAGCCCTGTTCTGAAGGGTAGTACAGTGGTTCCCACTAGTAGCAGTCATTTGGAAGTGACACTTTAGTCATTGTCACATCATCAGGAGCTGAGAGAGCTTGTGATGAAAATAATGAAGAAGTTGGATTCTCATTTCAGCCATACAGAGACCATGTTCCAGTGACTTGTTGAATCACATCTCTGCCCGGCACTGTCTCCAGCTTTTGAGGAAAGACCCAGTTGTGATGGCTGTCAGGGTGACAAGTAATCTCCCATTAGGTCTAAGCTGGAAGATACTGCATCTATGAACACTCAGTATTATTCTCAAGCCTAGTGTTCCTCTTCCCTTTTGTAGCTATGTCCACCCCTATATGTTATATAATTCTTTCCTCACAATTGTCTTCCCTGTTTTTGATTGATGTGTCCTTAATTACTGTGTTCCCCCACCCTCACCATGTTTGTCCTCACTCTGTCTGTCATTTCTGTCATTCAAAAAAAAAACACCCATTCCTCTCAACTTTCTTAGTTCAGTAATGTAAAAATGATTGGCAGAATTGTTCAGTCCAAACAGTGTAGTTGTCTGACAAATCATCAATAATTACTGTCAGTAAATATTTGCAAATATTGCTTTATGCCATAATAATTATTGAGTTAAGAAGTTATATGGCATGCTGCTATCCCATCTACATCATGCTGAGTCCTCATTTGCTCCTATTGTGCTCTAGCCTCTGATTGCTTCCCCTTTGCATCTCTGTGCTCTGTCCTATACTTCCATTTACAACCTATGATGAGATTGAATATAGATGAAAACACCACACTCTTGCTCTCAATTAATATTTATCTCAAAATCATCTTCCTGTGGTCATGCATTGGGTGACAGCTGACAGAGATCAATGCTGATGGTCATATATATGCAAAGAGAAATGATATTTCTGACCAGTTGACAAATATGAAGAGAAAGCCTTGCCACTGATCCCATAAATGAGCTAAGCATAGGTGCATGTTACTAAGCAATAATGACAGCAGGCAAAGTTAATATTTTGCCACTAATGGCTTCTATGACTCAACATTTTCAGGATGGTATGAGTCGATTCTATGTACATTGGGTGAAGGATTCTAATCCCCTGAGGGTGGTATGTGTTTTACAATATTCTTTTTCAAGTATGAAACTTGATTAGGAATTTTCTAACTTCTCTGCAGCCAACCTGGTGGATATGGGTATCTTGAGACAATGTAGCAATTGTCTCATGTTTACTGACAACTGCTTAATCATTAAAGTAACAGACAATATGCGAGAGGTGTGCATGCACAGTATCATCGGTGGCTAAATTCTCACATAGAAGTATACATCAGGTTGTCGATATCATGCACACAACACCCATCAGACATACCACAAAACACCCAACATGCATAACGCACAACAAACACATAGACCAATGTATGCTGATGTAATTAAATGCAGTCTTCCTAAACAACAAAGACCTCCGTGATCGCCCATCGGCAAAGATTGTCCTCAGCAAACCTAAACACACTCAACAAAAGCAACACCTTGCACTACACATACAGCCACATTCAGTAGAGCCTCAAATACTAAACCTATAGGGAAAGCAAACACTTTTCCCAGGATTCTAATCATAGCAGACTACAGTGTAAGACATGCTGATGCCTCTCTAACCAGGCTCAACAAGGAGAAGGTAATGGTTAGTGGCCTATCTGGAGCCAGGAACTGCCAAGTTACATACACACTCAAGTCACTGCACCACAGGTACCAGTATGATTCCATCTTAGTACTTGTAGGTGTAAATGACCTGAGATATATCTTCCTAGACTATATGAGGAGAGATGTTATACATCTTTCCGACTATGTGTCGCAGGTTGGTATGAGCAGTATATTGCCTTCAGTAAGGATGATGCCACAATACAAGCAAAATATGATTGATTTTAACAACTGGCTGAGCTTCTGGTATAATTCCAAGGGGATACAGCATTTGTCAGCATGGGAAAACATGCAAGGATGTAGCAAATTCCATTTTGTACTCACAAGCTCATAGTGCTACCACCCACTGACACCTATCACTTAAAACTGGACACATCTCTTAAAATGCTGCCCCCTAGCACTTAATAAACATTTTCAGCTGTTCATCCTAAAACAATTAAAGATATTGCTTTTAGATTAGCAATATTGCTCCTGTTGTTGGAGGCATTCCTTTAGACAGTTGTAGACATAATATGACTGAAAAAAGCCATGTTGATGTGATGCTCAGAAGAAAAATCTACTCATTAGAGTACAAGGAGTGTGCCTGGCTACACCCTTGAAGACATGGTTAACAGACTGCATTGCTTTGCATGAATAGTCTGCACCTGTGCCTCCAGGCTTTTGAATACTGGCTAAACCTTTATTCTCCCCATAAAGCCTTTTTTAGGCAAAGCCAAATTGTCAAAGCTACTGACATAGCAAAATCAGCTCAGTTGAATTTGAAGGTGTTAATGCTCAATGCCAGGAGCCTAAACAAAGAAAAAAACTATACTCCCTCCAAGCCCTTCTCACTCTAGAGAATGTAGACATCTGTGAAGTTACCAAGACATGCAGTGGGATTCAATAAACTGAAATCACTGTGCAGGAACAATGTAGCCATTCCTGCATGGAATATGGACGCTGAACGATCCAGTAAACTACTGTTCTGACGTGCACGAGCCTGCCTACACTATTCCTGCACGGACACCACTGCATAATGCTAAATACCTCATTTGCTGGTAAAAAAACATACAAATATAGTGAATTAGTGATTCAGCAAGCAGGCAAGCATCCATGCAAGAATAGTGTTAGTTGCAGAAATGTATTCGGCTAATAACCGAAAACATTTCTGCAAAAATTAAAAGAGAGACATGACAACTTAAATAAAAGCATGTATTATAATCTTCAGGCATGCCAATGGCCAAATATATGGCCATTGGCATTGAAAAGTGTTTCATTTTTCTAAAAATAAAAGTTTTTTTTGGCCAATCTTGGCCGTTTAAGCATAGGGCAAAAGTGCGCAAACAAGACCGTGCCAAAAATAAAAAAAATGTGAAAACAATTTTAAGGGAAATCTGCATTTTGCCATTATAGTCTATGGCATGCAGAGTCAAAACAATACCAGGGAACAGTGGTTGCTAAGGGGAAAGACTGTGGTGTACTGCAATAACTAGGGACTAAGGCAGTGGGGTATGCAAATGAGGTGAAATTTACTGAATCACAAAAATATTCTAAATGCAAAACTGCACCTAACTGTATAGGTGCTTTAACAGGATTGTGTAGGCATGAGAAGCAGCTGACATGAAAAGGGTGTGTGTCATGCTTGCTTGTAAGCACATTGGAGGTCCATGGCTCCCAGATAAGCTTAGCTAAACACATCTAAGCAAGGGGGTGTGTCTGAGGCTGTACTGACTTATTTCATGAAATGAAGAGGGTGTTAGTGTCTAGGGGAAGGCCATTTCTCACTGTTTACCTTATCTAAATGGGTTTGCATGGCATGCACCAGGTCTAAAACAAACAAAAAAAATGGAAATAGCAGGACTGTTTACATTTGGGCACTGGGTTTTTGCGGTACGCCTTGGGGCTTAAAAGGGGTGGAAATGGAAAGGGGAAAAAGAAAAAAAAAGGAAAATAGCAGAATTAAAGGATCTGAAAGGCCAAGTGGTACATTGGTTAAGGTGTATGCCTTTCATTCACAAAGTGCAAGGTTTAGTTCATAGATGACTGCAAACTGGGAACCATTATTGAATCGCCAAATGATGTGGATACTCTACAAATGGCCTTACTGAAACAGATGCTTGGTGTCAGAGCCATGGGCTCAAGCTCAATGCCAAGAAATGTATAGTTATCCCCTTTGGGAAAAAACATGTGCCAATGAATTACCACATAGATGGCAGTACACTAAACACTGAAAGTGTGATAAGAGACTTAGGGACACAGGTGGACAGTGGTCTCACCTTAGATAACTACATCGCCACAACAGTCAGGAAATTCTTCTATGTGGCACACCTCATCACTAAGGACTTTTCATCCAGAAAAAAGGAGGTCATTGTCCCACTGTACTCATCCCTCATTAGACCCATTATAGAATACAATGCCCCATTTGGTAAGTACCTCTCAAGGCACCTGCAACAACTGGAAAGGCCGCAGAAATATCTCACTAAAAGAATCACAGGCCTAAAGCAGATGCCCTATGCTGACCACCTTAAAAAACTCCAGCTATTCTCTGTCACATATCGTCTACTCAAAGAGGCGATATCTGCTTAACATACAAGGCCATGTCAAACCCAGAGCTGTTGGACATGCTACACTTAACTTCCAATCCCTCAAAGCCACATGCTCCAATGATCTAAACCTTGTCATCACAATAGACAAAACATGCTGGAGGGATAGGTTCCTGACCCAGAGACTCCCCAGACTCTGGAACAGACAGCCCATATATGTCAAGCAGCATACTTCTTTGGCCCTCTTCAAAAGGAACCTTGACGGTTGGATGGGAGAAAGGAAATTCACCCCGGGGATCATGTCAGTCACCCTTCTAGACGGGGTCCAGGGAAGTAAATAGTGTGGGAAGAAATAGCCAGAGAATTGTTATGGCTAGGCTTGTATAGACCTTAGGGCTGATAGCCTAGTACCAACCTATGAACCTATGAATCAAGTACAAATAACATACTGGAAGGTGAAATACATCATAGCCAGCCAATCATACAGGCAGCATCTGGCGCACAACAGTATAAACTATGGAAACAACTTACAGTCTGTTTTTTTTCACCCACAAACTCTGCACCATTGGTGTACACATGTGGGGGAATTTTAACCGGAAAAATGGTAGGGGCTGCCATTGCTTTGATCCATCAGTATGTGCTAGAGGCTGAGGGCAGTGAGGAGGATAATGCTGACAACCATCACTGACTGAGGAGGAAGAGAAGAGTGTTCAGACCGAGGGTAACATACCAGGGCCTACATGATCTGGAGATAGTAGAGTACTACAGGGTGGACAGAGACATACTGCAGCAAATCATCAAGCTGTGCCAGCCTCAACATAGACCCAGAGCCAACAGAGCAGAAACTATCCCAGTGGATACCAAGGTATGTGTAACCTTAAGAATACTAGCTAGAGGTACTTTCCAAAGACCTACTGGGGACATCATGTGGGTCTCACAGGCATCTGCATCCAGGGTACTCCACCAGTTCCTGGATGCTATCCTACCACATGCCGGTGAGCACATTTACTTCCCTAACACCCGTGAGGAGAGAATCACCAATATGCATCTCTTCCACCATGTAGCAGAATACCTAGAGGTACTGGTTGTGACAGACTGCACACACATCCACAGCAAAGCACCACCCGGTGAACAGGGTAAGGTCCACATAAACCTGAAGTGATTCCCCTCCATCAACTGCCAGGTTGTGTGCAATACCCAGGACATTATCATGAATGTGTGTGCTGGCAGCCCTGGAAGCTATCATGACTTCCACATCTGACATTCATCACAGCTGTACCAGTGATTTGCTAGTGGGGACATCCCGTATGGCCATCTGGTGGGGAATACTGGCTATGCACTGGATCCGTGAATTATGACACCCATCAGAAATGCACACACACACCCACTCAAGAATGCCATAATGAGGCACACTCACAAACCAGGATCATTATAGAGCATGTATTTGGGAAGCTCAAGTCATGGTTCCACTGCCTTGACATATCTGGTGGAACCTTGCAGTACTCTCCAACCACATGTGCACAAATATTCATAGTATGTGCCATGCTACACAATATGATCCTGTGGAAACAGCTACAGCAGGAACAGCACAGGGAAGGGCCATACAGCCTCCCACCATTGCCAAGGTCCCCACAGGCACAGAGGGACTCAGAGGAGGAGGCCCCTGAGCCTGCTCCTGTAGGCAGACAGAGGCATGCCCAGTATGCTCAGGCCTTGGCAAAGAGGCAACACATAGCACACACAAATGACACTTTAGGGACCCAAGGACTGACACCTATCTCTTACTCACACACACACAGTAAAATGGATGACACATACATCACATTACCTGTAACTTACCATGTATAGGCAGTACACTGTGTGCATGCAACATATGCGGCCCTCAAGCACTGTCCTCACAACTGCTGCAGGCACACGATAAGTCAGTTTGCTTAACAATTAATGAATGTATTAGTATGCTTGGATAGCATATCTATGATAATGCTGCATTCATGCAAGGGAATGGGAAGACTTACTGGGATAGCAGCAGACAACTGACAGCTATGTGAGACACCAGGAAATGTCTGCCCAATACTGGCCTCACCACACTATGCAGTAGTACCCAAGGTGGCAAATCCCACTGCAGTATATGTGTGGGGCCAGTTAACTGGGGATCATAGGTCACAGGCATGGATGTTAGTGTGGGGGTCCCATACCCACCTCTCAGATCCACACAGCAAGTCAGCTGTAGAAAACCAGAGAGGAATGTCTGGCAAAGGCCCACAAATGGTGGCAATGTTGAATCATCCCCCTACAGACTCACACAGTGAGAGCACAGCAGGTCTTGCAGTTGCAGTAAGGCTATGAAAAGGTAAAGTGTGAAACTCAAATGTATGCCATTACAATCTGACCTGTACCCTTTACTGATATGCCTCTAGTCCCCAAGACAGGGTACAATAATATGGTAAATGGAACCAAAATGTAAAACAAATATCAGCATAGTCTGTGCAAATATGTACAGTTGACAGGTGTGCCTCCCCATATACCCACAGAAATGCAGTAACATGTATGTTTGCAGGGAAATAGCAGTATAGCACACATTGGCAAGACTCTTCCAATACACAAGAAAACATGTTGCATGTCCACAATATGCAGGGGTCAATGAGCTATGTGTATGTGTGGTTAATACTGTCAGGATCTGGTCAGCACGTTCTCCTGGCTGCCGTCTTGTTTGCCCTAGATACAGTGCTGTTCTTTAACAGGGTCATGTGCAGATAACTACAGTGTCAACTATTATGCATGTCAGTGACACCTACTGCTCTGCCACTGACATACCTGGAAGTCACAGTGCTATATGGAATATACTACACATACAATGGACTTCTTGAAGACTGTGTAGCTGAGGTGCTAAGGCTTTTGTGAATATCATGCTTTCTGGTACTGTTGCTAGTGGTTATTTTTAATAATTCTTTTTTTATGTTTGCTTTTACATATAATGGACATGCCTGCACAGCCGAATGCACTCTGTACCCACACCCATAACTTCCAACCTCTGACAGCAAGATGTCTGGACAAGGGCATAATTAAAAGTGGAATAAAGACACAATAATAGGCAAGTGCTGCAAATATTGCCCTTACATACTGAGAAAGTTGGTAGGGTGAGGGGTTTGAAGTAGTAGGAATTGTCTGAAGGTTATGTAGTCTGAAACAGTACTGTCTGCCATTATTTTGTAACATCACTCTTCAATTATATGTAACTAACTTGCCATAAAAACACTTTTTTATGTAGACTGGATGATACCCCTGGCCAAACACCTGGACAATTTGCCAAAAAATGTACAGTTGAGAGGTATGGCCACACCAGGATATGACATCTCAGGTTAGAAAGATACCACACAAGCAGGAGATCCCCAGCCAGTATATCACCAAGTTGCTGGCCTGTTTAAACAGCTCATCATCACTCAACTGGCTGTTGCCACACCTCACAACTGGCCATGTTGGGCAAGAATGTACATAGCTGGCCTCATAATATTGGTCTACACATCATACAACTAGTATTCCTCTGGTAAAGTACTGTGATGATCTGAGTATGTCTGCCACTAGGTAATGACACAATAAATTGCAGTGTCAGACTAGAGATATGTCAGAAAATGTCTGCTAAACAAACCAAGTACCCAGAGGAAAGTCCTGTGTACTCCTGAGAGGTATGGCTATAGCACACAAAACTCCGGACAGGAGCACACTTATCTCTGGAATAGAGTCTCACTCTAACTATAGAAGGTCACACTGGGCATGCTCCAACACTTAGAGAATCACAGGACATCTTGGAACCCACATTGAACTATATGACTGTATTGTGTATATATGTGTGTGCATACAGGCAGCTATGCTCACCTTAACTGTCTCTACATACACACGCATATCAGACAGGATTACCCTCAGCTAGTTGTAGGTGGCCCATATGTGATATATCTGCATCTGTTGCATGTGATACATAGACATATGTATGGGCAATAGATAACATATGTTAAGCATACACACACATAGATGTGGGGAAGTGAGAAACAGACAGTGATAAAGAGAGTGAGAGAGAGAGAGAGAGAGAGAGAGAGAGAGGGTGACACAGGGGGACACAGACAGAGTGAGTCACACACACGGATACCCTGAATGGAATACAGTGATGTCCTATTGTGAACAGTGGCATACCAGTTGTAAACAGTTGCACATGCCAGCATAAAAGGTGAGCCCCATTGTGTAATAGTACTGAGGTTGAAGTTATAATATCACATCACCTGCGTGTGTGTGTGTGTGTGTGTGTGTGTGTGTGTGTGTGTGTGTGTGTGTGTGTGTGTGTGTGTGTATGTGTGCCCATCTGTAGGTCTAAGTACTAGGAAACTGTTACCACTCAGTACACTTCACACCTTAGAAGTACCATTGGACACCTATCACCCCTCTAAGCTCTGTAGCATATGCGATAACTGTGTAACACTATAGTACAAATAACTAGCTAGGTAGGGTTCTAATCTCAATATTGGCAAGTGTGTGTGTGTGTGACAGTTGTGTACGTTTGCTTGTTTGTTTGTAGGTGAAACAATTTTAGGCCATTCCCACTCACAACACTTCCCAGTGCCCCACTTTATCAGTCCTGCTGATGTCATTCTCCTTATCAGCACCTTTGGCCAGTTGTTAGTCCAGTAAGCTCTGTAGTGCATGCAATAACTTTGTAATACTATAGTACAAATAACTAGACAGGCAGCAGGCAGGGGGGTCCTACTTTTAGATCTGGCAAATGTGTGTGCAAGTGTGTATGTTTGTAGGAAGAAGTGTTTTGATAAGTTTCCTACCCAATGCCCTACTTTATCAGTCCTGTTAATGTCATCCCCCTTATCAGCACCTTTGGCCAGTTTTCAGCCCAGTAAGCTCTATAGCACTTGCGATAACTGCATAACACTGTAATACAAATAACTAGACAGGCAGGGGTTCTACTCTCAGCTCTGGCAAATATGTGTGTAAGTGTGCATGTTTGTAGGAAAAGTATTTTGATAAGTTTCCCACCCAGAGCCCTACTTTATCAGTCCTACTGATGTCATTCCCTTTATCAGCACATTTGACCAGTTGTCAGTCCAGTAAGCTCTGTAGCATGTGTGATTACTGTGTATCACTATAATACAAATAACTAGATAGGCAGAGGTTCTAATCTCAATACTGTGTGTGTGTGTGTGTGTGTGTGTGTGTGTGTGTGTGTGTGTGTGTGTGTGTGTGTGTGTGTGTGTGTGTGTTATGTGTGTGGACCACCCTGTACACTCTCCTTCTTTGCAAGGCATGCTGATGTCATTCACCTTAGAAGTACCTTGGGACAAGGTGAAATCATATAAGCTCTCCGGCATGTCTGATGACTACATGACAGTATAGTAAAAATGACTAGATAGGTAGGGGTTCTGATCTCAATACTGGCAACTGTGTGTGTTTGTGTGAGAATCATATCCTGTGTGGGTTATACCATTTTGATGTGTGTACCATCCATGCCTGTTTACTACCTCCTGATAGCATTACTTTATATACCATATTAAAGGCACCTGCCTCACATGCAGCATGTTAAACTGTTGTACAGGCCATACCAGTCATCTGTACAGATGTTTATGGAATATCCAGATGTTTGCAATGTATATGTGGTCAGTGTCCCCTAACAATGGCCATTTATGTGATATTGTTGCCAAATAGGTCACAGTTATTGTAGTGACACACATGCCAGCATCAGATATCATACCTGACTGAAAAATCATGGTGATACAACGTCTGTTACCCTATCACTTGTCCAGGCTTGAAGGAGCTATAGATGACTCCAGTCGCTATTTCTGGTGGGTTATCTCACCATCCATGAAGACATTCACAATATTACGTGTTGGTAGAGGTAGTGGGTTATGTCCCATACATATAATCTATGTGAGGCATGGCAT
This sequence comes from Protopterus annectens, assembly GCF_019279795.1. Taxonomy (NCBI): domain Eukaryota; kingdom Metazoa; phylum Chordata; order Ceratodontiformes; family Protopteridae; genus Protopterus; species Protopterus annectens. The sequence goes on from NC_056740.1 coordinate 131,684,061, forward strand.
GTGTTTGTAGCACTATAGTACATTAAAATGGATATGTAGGTTTACTAATCTGTCTACTGCCAACTGTGTTTGTGTTACTGTATGCACATTCCCTGTGTTAGTCTTTGCTGTGTCTATGCAAAGGATATACTATTTTGTCTCCCTATTCCACCCTGTGAACTAAGGAATACATATCACAAACATGTCATACACAGTACCATGCATGCCCTCACCCACTGCATCAGAGTTGAGTGTATGGGAAAGAAATGGCAGGGGCAACAGGTGCTGACAGGTCAATCTGTTGTGGTTAATCTAATGCAGGGGTGGGCAAACTTTTTGATTCGTGGGCCACATTGAGTTCTAACATTTGACAAAGGGGCCGGAACAGGAGCAGATAGATGGCATGCTTTGAAAACATCACCTCATTGGGGGAAAAATACACATCTTGGGATATGGAGAAAACATGTGCTTTAATTTCCAATGAAAATGAAGAAAAGCATTACAATAAAATCTCTGACTTCGAAATGAGTCTTTAAACACTGAAAATCAAATAAATGACCATTTTATTTTAAAGCACTGAAAGTTCTGTTATCCTTCAGGATATCACCATCACTCTCCTCCTGACTGTCTTTTTTCAAAACGGTAGGAGATGCAGATGTACTTGTCCTGTTCCTTTTATTCAATTTGTTTCCCCGGTGCCAAAGTCAACAATGACCAGTGCAAGGACGAAACAGTTGCAGCAAGTCAGTCTGTGAAGCGTTATATTTGATCTGCGCACACTGTTTATTTTAACAACGTGCGTATCACGGAGACACACACATTTTAATGGGAGCAGTGTTGTTGGTCTCCTTTTTTAGCCAGCGCATTAAAGTCTGGAGTTAGTTTTGTTGTGGCGATTCTCAGGATGGATCTGAGGTGTAGGTCTGTTAACTTGGATCTGTGGCTGGCTTTGTTAATGTTCATGACGCTGAAGGTCTGTTCACACATGAAGGTAGAGCCGAACAAAGCCAACATCATCTGCGCTTTTTGCCTTAGATTTGAAAACACGGCATCATTGAGTGAAGCATAGAAGTCATTTAGTTTCAGAGAGCTGAACTTCTCTTTTAAGGCAGGGTCGGACTGAAGGTCGATCAGTTCGAGCTGAAGCTCCACTGGAGCTGTTTCAGGGTCTTGTGACAGAGGAAAGGCCACCAATTGAAGTGACTTGTCAATTTTGTCGAAATCCAAAAACCGATGGCAGAATTCTCCGTGCAGTGCATCCAGTGACTCACTGTATTTCTTTACTTTTGCTCCGGCCTCTTTCAGCATGGCTAGTCTAGGAAAATGAGTGAATGACTTGTTCAAAATCTGCCTGGAGAATAAAGCCAGCTTGGATTTGAAGGCTTTCACGTTTGTGTACATGTCATGCACAAACTGCTCCTTCCCTGCAGTTTCACGCTGAGCTCATTCAAGTGTGAAAATACGTCCGTAGCAAACGCAAAGTCACACATCCAGCTCTTGTTGCTCAGCTCAGGAAATTCATCAGTCTTCCCCTGCTGCTCCAAAAACACGCCAATCTCCTCTTTGAGCTCCCACACTCGTTGAAACACTTTGCCCAAACTCAACCAGCGGACACGGGAGTGATAAAGCAGGTCCTGGTGATCCGCATCAGTTTCCTCCAGGAACGCAATGAACTGACGATGCTGAAGTCCCCGTGTGCGTATGAAGTTGACGAGTTTCACCACAGGATTCACAACATGATTCAGCTGTAACACCGATTTACATAGAGATTCCTGGTGGATGATGCAGTGGAGGAAAATGACATCCTGGTCAGGGTTTTCATCTTTCACTTTATTCTGGATTCTCCTCAGCAGGCCAATGTTTTTTCCCGTTAAATTCGGAGATCCATCTGTGGTGACGTTAACAAGCTTACTCCAGGGAAGCTTCATGTTTTCGATGGCAGCAGACACCCGTTCAAACAAGTCCTCTCCCGTGTTTGTCCTTTCAGAGACTCCATTGTCAAAAACTCCTCCGTTATTTCAAAAGTTTCATTGATTCCTCGGATAAAAATGAGGAGCTGAGCAGTGTCTTTGACATCGTTGCTTTCATCCAGTGCTAAAGAATAAAAAGTGAATGACTTAGCCTTTTGTTTAATCTGCTGGTGATATCTTCATCTATTAGTTCCACACGGCGAGTCACTGTCCCGTGATAAACTGATTTTCTCAAACTTGTCTTTGGTGTCCGGCACAAAATACCTGCTGTCTCTACCATACATTCTTTTAAAAACACGCCTCAGACAGTGGTTTGCTGGCCTTTGCTATTTTGAATGAAAGCATAAAACTGGCCTTGGTACTTGACTCTTGAATGGCAGTTTGACGGTGAAAAAACTTTGCTGAGCCTTCAAATTAGCTGCCACCTTCTCAGCAGCAGCTTCCCGTTCTTTTGTTGAGAGCTTGCTAGCATAATTAGCGTGCTTTGTGGCAAAGTGACGGCTAATATTATACTCTTTAAAACCGCCACAGTTTCTTGGCATATCAGGCAAACAGCAGATGATCGGTGTTCAGTGAAAAAATATTTAGTTGTCCACTCCTTATTGAACACTTGACATTCTCTGTCCACTTTCCTTTTCTTGGGTCCGCTCATCTTCATAGAGGGGCGGTGGGTCAAAGGGTAAAGTGCAAACGTGGAGTAATAGGCCTATGCTTCACCTCAACAAAGCCAATATATCTAGAGTGCGCCATCTAGTGAGGAAACATCAGAATTGCAGGGGAAATAAAACATTAACAAGGTTAATTTATTAAATTTGTTCAAGTTTGGCGGGCCGAATCAAAACGTTTAATGGGCTGCATGTGGCCCCCAGGCCATAGTTTGCCCATGCCTGATCTAATGGCTAAGCTTGTGAGGGATCTACTGGAGGTGACATGTCTAAAGGCTGTCTGTGACAAGGGGTATGTATGCAAGGTCACACTGTCTGAAAACAGTGTCCCACACACACTATTGCATGCATTACACACCTGGTAAACGTACATACAAAGCTGTACCTTGGCTATGAAATGGTCGGTGTATTTCCACTCCGCCATACTCCATGTTGGTAATGTCTGCAGGGCGACAGCCTGCAGACACACAGTCACCTTGAACACAAACAGAATACAGCATGTCATACTACAGTCAGTGGTGCTAACAGCAATAATGCATCATGGCTAATAAAGTCCATACACCTTTATGTGTACCCATAACAAATGCAAACAGGCAGCAACTTACACAGTTTTACATAGCTACACTGTACTATATTCACCCTGTGCATCAGACCCATATTAGCATATCCCTGCATCAATGGCATGGATGACAGGGATGTGGCACAGGTATCATCTTATGCCCAGGGTGTGGTATGGGTTTGCCAGGTGCCTAGGCTGGGCCATACAGTTGACATCATGTGTGTGTGTTTGGAGGGGTATCCTATAGATGGGCTGTGCAGAGGTGCTGTGTGTGTCTGGAAGTAAGCTGCCTGTGATACAGATGTGTGTGTGTATGCATGCACACAGTCACGTCATGTGGCTGCCCTACACAGGGGTATGTTGGACAGCTGTGGACCATACATGACAGGGTGTCCAGTTCATCATCTCCAGCCACAGACATGGGAAATGGGGGTCTCACTGGCACCATCAGGCCCAAGGCCAGATGCAGTAGTGCTTCCTGATGGTAACTGCTGTCTGCTGGATCCATGTTCCTGACAGGACCAGCCAGGACCACATGCCCATGGCCTGCTCTGTTGTGATGTGGACAGCAACCTCCCCTTTGGAAGTGCTGTTGTCACTGCCACTACAGAACTGTGAAGGAGCACAGCCCCATAAACTCTCAGCTGATGTTGGTGCTGACCTACATCCATGTGGTTGACACCCATCTCCCACCACATGCTCTAGCACAGACATGCCACAGTTGAGGATTGCCAAGGTCTCACCCCACCATCTATTCATAACCTCAGAATTTTGACGTGTGACCTCAACAAGGTCATGTATGTCGCCACATAAATTAGGAAGTGTTGCATCCAACACCCTAACTATTTGTCTGGTGTTGCATTCACTACATGCCTGTGCATTCATGACACCCTGAAACATGCGTCTGATGACACCTGCTGTGGCACTTGAGACAGTGGCTTGATGAGCAGCAGTCCTCCTCTAAGCACCCCTGTCCATCCGCCTATGTGGGAATTCACCTGTACTCTGGCTATGGCCATTATCTACACTCAAACCTGCTATATCACCACACTAGCCTGTTCCATCCCATCACCTGCCGACTGTCCATCATCTGTGGCTGCTGGGGACAGGGTATGTATGGGCATTGTAACTGTGTGCAGGGAGATTGTGGATGACGGTGGGATGTCACCTGATGGCACAGATTCAGCCCCTGACAACCCCACCTGTGCCTGACTATGACCATCATCATTGTCAGAGTCTGCAGAGACAGTGACATCAGATTCTGAGTGAGAGAAACCACGACCACCATGTCCACCTGTGGGGGGGAAGACAACATATGTAAATTAATACCTGCACTATAACGTTTGCTGCTGCACACACACGCGCACACACACATACACACACACACACACACACACACACACACACACACACACACACACACACACACACACACATGCACATGCACACACATGCATACACACACACAGAGACAAATACAGGTGAGGTGGCAGACAGCTATTACACAGACCTCACAATAGCCAACTGGTGACATTCACAACAAAGTCAGACCACTGCATAAACACTCTGGACTGGCCCTCAACATCATGCAGTGCAGCCCTTTCCACTTAATGTTACTACTTATGTAGACTTCTGTGATATGTGAGTAGTGTTAGTGATGTGCCTTCAAGTAGCACACACTGCACCCATGTACACATAATTGCCGTTCACCTGTATAGCACAGTGGCAACTCCTACAGAACATGCCTCTCAAATGTGCAGAGTGTCTGATGTGTGGTTGATATTTCTGGTCTATTCTTCATAAATCCTATGTTTGTCTGACACATTACTGGGATGATCTGAGGACTGGTGTCACTAATTAATGACATATTTTTGAGTTTCACACTTCAAAACCTGAAGTACATGTATGTTACAACAGAGCCAGTTACACTAACAACCCTCTAAACTTACATTGATAATTATAAGTGTAGATACCCCTGTTAACATGCCAGGTTTGTCTGATATATAACATGAGATCACAGAAATCATGTGATAAAATTTTCCACCTTTAATGAACTTATAACCTGTACAATCCAATTTAAGAACAAACACATCAGTTAATGGTACCATATAGAAGTCGGAATACATACAATAGCCTGGTTGGATGACTGTGCACACCCTTAAACTAATACTTTGTTAAAGACCTTTTGATTTCATAACAGCAGTCAGTCCTCTTGTGAAAGTGTGTATCAGCATGGCACATATCGACTTAGCATTATTTGTACACTCTCCCTTGCAGAAGCCCTCCAACTCTGTCAGACTGCAAGGGCATCTCTTCTGCACAGCCCTCTTCAGGGCACCCCATAGATTTTCTATTGGATGTAGGTGTGAACTGTGGCTAGGCCATTCCAAAACATTTATATTCTTCTGGTGAAGACATTCTTTTTTGGATTTGCATGTACGGTTTGGGTCATTGCTGTGTGGAAAGGTGTAATTCCTCTCCATCTACAGCCTTCTAGCAGACACATGAAGATTTTGGGCCAAAAGGGACTGGTATTTGGAACTGTTCCTAATCCCCTCCACCTTGGCTAAAGGCCCACTTCCAGCTTATGGACAGCGACCCCAAAGCAGGACATTGTCATCACCATGCTTCACCAGAAATTCGCCAGACCTGGATGTTTTTCTGTGTGAGAAAAGGCTTCCATCTTCCAACCCTACCCCATAGGCCAGACATGTGGAGAATATAGGAGATTGTTGTCACATGTAGTGCACAACCAGTACTTGCCAGAGATTCCTGCAACTCCTTTAGTGTTGCTGTAGGTCTCCTGGCAGCCTCCCTGACCAGTTTGGGTCTTTTGTTTTCCACACATTTGGAGGGATGTCCAGTTCTTTGCAATGTCACTGCTGCCCCATATTTTCACCACCATTTTATGATTGTCCTCACTGTGTTCCATGGTATATACAATGCTGCAGAAATGTGTATGTACCCTTCTCTGGGCTGATACCTTTCACAAATGAGGTCCCCTTGCTGCTTCATAAACTATATGCGAACTATGGTTGTTGCTGTAGCAGGCAACTGAGTAAATGTTAGGATAATCCTGGTAGGACAGCTGACCGTTATTTGCTGCTAATCAAAGAGTCTCTGTAATTGATGGCAGGTGTGTACCCAAGGGTATGTAAAGCTGTAATTATATTGAAAGCTGCTTCAATACAGTATTAACTTCAGCCAGTGCATGCGTATGCATCTAGCTTCTTGTATGTTTCTCATGTGTCATAATTGTTCCCGTAATAGATTTGTTTGTTTTACAATTGAATTGTACAGGTTATAGGTCACATGAAGGGATCATCATGGACCTCATAAATAAAGATATTGGGGACCTACAGACACTGGATCCTACCCAGTTCGGCTTTGTTAAGGGCAGATCCTGCCTCTTAAACCTGGTCAATTTCTTTGAAACAGTCACCAAGGCCATTGATGAGGGGAAGGTGGTCCACACAGCCTACCTGGACCTCACAAAAGCCTTCGATACAATACCACACTCGGGCATTATAGACAAGCTCACCAGCTTAAATATAAACCCCTATGTCACTAGATGGGTTGCAAACTGGCTCAAGGACAGAACCCACATGGTCAGAATTGCTGGAGCCATGTCAGACTCCAAACCAGTTACAAGTGGCATCCCACAAGGCTCAGTCCTGGGACCTCTCTTCTTTGGTATATATTTCTCGGAGGTACAGGCCAACACGGAAGGACTGTGGCTGACCAAGTTCACAGATGACTGCAAACTGGGCGCCATAATTGACTATCCAGCCGACACAAGCATCCTCCAAAAGGGCCTCATAGAAACAGACAACTGGTGCCAGAGCCATGGCCTCAAGCTAAATGCCAAAAAGTGTATAGTCATCCCCTTTGGCAAAAATAAAGTGCCCACAAATTACCACATAGGTGGTAATCCATTAAGCACAGAAGTAATTAGGGACCTGGGGACCCAAGTTGATAGCAATCTCTCATTTGACAACCACGTGGCCAAAGTGGTTAGAAAAACATTTTATATAGCCCACCTAATCATGAAAGGATTCACATCTAGATCAGGGGAGGTCATCGTGCCTCTTTACTCATCCCTCATCAGGCCCATAATTGAGTACAATGCCCCTTTTGGGATGTACCTTACCAGACATCTGCAGCAACTGGAAAGACCCCAAAAGTACCTCACCAAGAGGATCAAAGGGCTCAAACAGATGCCATATGCTGCCCGGTTAAAGAAACTCCAACTCTACTCAGTGGCTTACCGCCTGCTCAGAGGCGATCTGTGCCTGACGTATAAAGCCATGTCCAACCCAGAATTAATGGACATGCTGCACCTCAGAAAATTCAAATCCCATCGAGCTATGTGCTCGAGAGACTTGAACCTCAGCACTGAAATAAATAGGACATGCTGGAGGGACAGATTCATAACCCAGAGGCTCCCTTCACTCTGGAATAAAATCCCAGTCCAGGTTAGGCAGAGTCACTCATTGACTCTCTTCAAGAGGAATCTTGATGAGTGGATGGGAGATCATAGGTTTACCCCAGGTATCACTTCTGTGTCACTGTTAGACAGAGGCACAGTATACTAACCTCAAAAAAGGGCATAGCAAAATTAATTTAAAATGGGTGGCGAAAGCCAAACACACTCTGGCTAAGCTTATAAATGCCCTAGGGCAGATAGCCTAGTATGAACCTATGAACCTATGAACCTATGAAAGGTTGGAGGGTTTGGAAATGTTTTATTGTGCTCGCATTTTTATATATCACAAATACCTGGCATTTTAATAGGTGTATGCACACCATTTATATGCATTATATAACACTAATTTATAAAATATGTCTCTAGTTTTGGGCCTTTGTCCCCCCCCCATTTTGTCAGTCATTGTCCAGATTTCTTGCCATGACAGGTTGTGAGGTATGCTACAGATATGTGACATCTCTTGCAAATAGGCGCCTCTGATGATCACTGTGATGCAATGCAATTAACCCCACCACAAGTGAACATGCTAATATCGCAACATGGCTGAGAGTAACAGTTGTGTGCATGGTGAAGTGCATGACCTTAACATGCCTGGAGTACTGGTGAGCCACAACAGGAAAATCCCATGCTCACCAGCTTCAGCCTGCTGTCCCACATCCAGACCAGAGGGGCCTATGTAGTTGTGGGGGAGAGGTATTGTCAGCAGACTCACATTTGGCATTGGTACAAGATGAATGCTACTTTTCTGCACATGTACAGCACAAGCTCTGATAGTACACAATTTGCTGTCCTTCACCATAGATGTGCACTTAGTGCATTATTAAACCCCAGCCACAAATGCAGTTTGAACTGACATATGCATCTACATACTCTACAGAAGACAGTATGACTGCTTCATGATTAAATTGATGTACACTGTGGCCTTACCTGGATGCTCCTCAGCTGTTGCCTGGGTGCCACCCACCTCCACGACTTTTATTTCTTGTGTTGGCTGTTGTGTGGGGGCTGCCCCAAGGTTGGCAAGGAGCTCTTCTGTTGCCATAAGTGGGGCCTGTGTGGCTGGACCCCCCACTTGTAGCAATATGGTCCCTGGCCATGGCAGCAGCCTTTGCCAGGCACGACGTGTCAGGTCAGTTGCCCGATGCCTTACCTGATCATATGTGCGGGCATGGTGGCCCAAGGTGTTAACTCTATGGACAAGGTCATCCCAAAGGGCAGTCCGCTCCTGCAGATTTTATCATCTACTGCCGAACATCACCCCATGGTGCTGGATTCTGGCATCGGTGATGGATGCATTTTTGGCTGCAGTATATGCTGGCTGCCGCTGCATGTCACCTGGAAGACATAAACAGGGAAACACATTGCAGGACCTCAGACATTACCCAAAGTTATTTATAGAGCCAGCACATCAATGTTGCCTATCATTAGCCACCACTTACAACCACATCATACCCCTGTCATCTATTAGCACAGTATGAACCTACATTGTACTCTTGGTCCTGATGTGTCATGTTCCAACCAATGAGGGCCAGTACATTTCATAAACCACTATTCATCATTCCCGTTGGTGTAGAGGGATGACAGTGGCCATCTTCCTTGCAGATGGGATATCAATGGTGCTCAGGCTTTGTTGCATACAGTGTGTAACGGAGCTGGAAGCATATGCCTGAGTTCATGTAGGATGCAGACAAGTATGTTATAATGTCCCATGGAGACTTGCTTTTGTTGACTTTAATTAGGCAGTATGCACCTGCTCCCTGATGATGAGGGGAGGGGTGTGGGTGCTGTGCATATCCACCTATACTGATGGTGAGCTAGGGGGGTGAAGTTTGCCCTAAACCTGTCTGCAGCAGGTTAGCTATAGCTATGGTGTATGTGTTTGTGGTGTGAATGACCACCATTACACGGTGGGTTGGGTTGTTGCCTCTGAGATTGCAGACATATATGAATATGGCCTTGTGATTGCTCTTGGTGGATGTGCCCAATTTGTACTCATAGTTAGCCTTTCAATAAACCACATGTGACCTTATATGCTCATTCAGACAAAGGGTGACTTGCTGCCTGCTCCTACTTTGCCCTGTACAGCCAATTCAGTGACCAATTATGTGGTTTGTGTATTGCTGCTTTCCAGAAAAGGGGATTACTCTACCTTGGTGGAGGCAGGTTTTACAAGTAAGGTGTTGCTGAGTCCATACAGCTATGTAGGTGGTCATATAACTGTTTGTAGTAGGCATGTACACAAGGTCATAATACAGTTGGACACCTCTCCAATTTCATCCTGATAATCATGCTTATTCTACTAACCATGTCTGTGTCAGGGGAATGCAACAACCAATAGCCGTAGAAATGTAACTCTGTTGGATGCACAGAAACTGAGATTACACATGTGTACATGTACAGATTATTTACCTGATGTTTTGCATCCCATGTCTGTTGTTATGAGGTGGCCAGGTACACCTACTTATACATACATGTGCAGAGGTAATATCTGATATACATTTTTGTTCTATGTTAGTATGGCACACTGTATTTACACTCTTGCTGCTCAGTCATTCCTCTCAACCTGTTAGAGCAGGACATCTGGAGGACACCACACACACATAGGGGGTGGTGGGCCAAAATTAGTGACACTTTCTTAATATTGGTGTAACACACTTAAGTCATTTGATAGCACAGTAGCCTTTGCATTCGCAGACATACCCAGGAGGATATTTGACACTCATATGCCAGGAAGAGAGGAGAAAGGCTAGGACTTTGGCAGTGAGGGTAGGAACTTTAATGTGGGCAGTATGACTGGTATAGGGACAGAGCTAGCTGATATGATGGACAGAAGGAAGGTTGATATATTGTGTGTGCAAGAGACCAGATGGAAGTGGGGTAAGTCTAGGTTTATCGGAGGCGGGTCCAAATTGTTTTATCATGGTGTGGATGGGAGGAGAAATAGTGTAGGGGTTATCCTGAAGGAACAGTATGCCAAGAGTGTTTTTGGAGGTGAAAAGAGTGTCGGATAGAATGATGTTTATGAAGCTGGAAATTGATGGTGTAATGATGAATTCTGTTAGTGCATATGCTCCGCAACTTGGATTTGTGATGGATGAGAAAGAAAGATCTTGGAGTGAGTTGGATGAAGTGGTGATGACTGTACCCAAGGGTGAGAGAGTAGTGAATGGAGAAGATTTCAATGGGTATGTTGGTGAAGGGAACAGAGGGGATGAGGAAGTGATGGGTAGGTATGGTGTTAAGCAAAGGAATACAGAAGGTGAGATGGCAGTGGATTTTGCAAAAAGGATGGACATGGCTGTGGTGAATATGTATTTTAACAAGACAGAGGAGCATAGGGTGACATACTAGAGTGGAGGAAGATGCATACAGGTGGATTATATCCTATGCAGGAGGGCCAGTTTGAAGGAGATTGAAGACTGTAAAGTGCTGACAGGGGAAAGTGTAGTTAGGCAGCATAGAATGTTGGTCTGTGGGATGCCGTTGGTGATCAAGAAGAGGAGGAGGAGTGTGAGGGCAGCACCAAGGATCAAATGGTAGAAAGTGAAAAAGGGTGATTGTGAGGCTGAGTTCAGGGAAGATTTAAGACAGGCACTAGGTGGCAGTGAAGAGTTACCGAATATCTGGGTAACTACAGCAGAGCTAGTAAGGGAGATGACTAGAAAGGTGCTTGGTGTGACATCTGGACAGAAGAAAAAGGACAAGGAGACCTGGTGGTGAAATGAAGAAGTACTGGAGAGTATACAGAGAAAGGAGTTGGCAAAGGAGAAGTGGTATTATCAGAGAGATGAAGAAAGTAGACAGGAGTATAAGGAGATGAGGTGCATGGCAAAGAGAGAGGTGGCGAAGGCTAAGGATGAGGTATATGAAGAGTTGTATGAAAGGTTGGACACTAAGGATGGAGAAATGGACCGATATCAATTGGCTATATAGAGGTACTGAGCTTGGAATGATGTGCAGCAGATAAGGGTAATAAAGGATAATGAGGGAAACGTACTCACAAGTGAGGAGAGTGTGTTGAGCAGATGAAAAGAGTACTGAAAGGGCTAATGAATGAAGAGAATGAGAGACAGAGAAGGTTAGATCATGTGGGTATGGTGAATAAGGAATTGCAACAGATTAGCAAGGAGGAAGTAAGGATAGCTATGAAGTGAATAAAAATGGAAAGGCTGTTGGTCCAGATGACATATCTGTGGAAGAATGGAGGTGTTTAGGAGAAATGGCAATGGAGTTTTTAACCAGATTGTTTAATGAAAGTGAGAGGATGTGTGAGAAGTGGAGAAAAAGTGTTTGTGTATCCATTTTAAGAATATGGGTGATGTGCAGAGCTGTAATAACTACATAGGGATAACATTGATCAGTCGCATGAAGTTATGGGAAAGAGTAGTGGAAGCTAGATTAAGAAGGAAGGTGATGATTAGTGATCAGCAGTATGGTTTCATGTCATGAAAGAGCACTACAGATGTGATGTTTGCTCTGAGAGTGTTGGTGGAGAAGTACAGAGAAGGTTAGAAGGAGTTGCATAGTGTCTTTGTTGACAGGGTGCCTAGAGAGGAGTTGTGGTATTGGATTAGGAAGTCAGGAGTGGCAGAGAAATATGTAAGAGTGGTACAGGATATGTACCAGGGTAGTGTGACAGGGGTGAGGTCTGCAGTGGAAGTGATGGATGCATTTAAGGTGGAGGTGGGATTACATCAGGTATCAGCTCTGAGCCCTTTCTTATTTGCAGTGGTGGTGGATAGATTGACAGACAAGATCAGACAGGAGTCCCAGTTGATCCCAGTTGAGTATGATTTTTGCAGATGACTTTGTGATCTGTAGTGATAGTAGGGGATAGGTTGAGGAGACCCTGGAGAGGTGGAGATATGCTCTAGAGAAGAGAGGAATGAAGGCCAGCAGGACTAAGACAGAATATATGTGTATGAATGAGAGGTAAGATAGAGGAATGGTGAGGATGCATGGAGTAGAGTTTGCGTAGGTGGATGAGATTAAATACTTGGGATCAACAGATAAGATTAATGATGAGTGTGGAGGAGAGGTGATAAAGAAAGTACAGGCAGGATGGTGAGGGTGGAGAAAGGTGTCAGGAGTGATTTGTGACGACAAGTCCCATTAAGAGTGAAAGGGAAGGTCTACAAGAGTATTGAGACTAGCTATGTTATATAGGTTGGAGATAGTGACATTGATAAAAAGGCAGGAGTCAGAGCTGGATGTGGAAGAGTTACAGATGTTAAGATTTGCACTGGGTGTGATGAGGGTGGGCAGGATTAGGAATATGTATATTAGAGGGTCAGCCCAGGTTGGACAGTTTGGAGACAAAGCCAGAGAGGTGAGATTACATTGGTTTGGACATGTGCTGAGGAGGGATGCTGAGTATATTGGGAAAAGGATGGTAAGGATGGAGTTGCCAGGTACAAGGAAAAGAGGAAGGACTAAGATAAGGTTTCTGGCTGTGGTGAGAGAGGACATGTAGGTGGTTGGTGTGACAGAGCAAGATGCAGTGGACAGGAAGAAATGGAAACAGATGATCCTCTGTGGTGACCCCTAACAGGAACAGTCAAAAGAAAAAGAAGGAGATGTTGTAATGTCAGTCTTCACAAATTTGTCAGTGATTTACATAGCACAACTCTATGAGTAAATGACTACAAATATGAGGCACACATATGGTCAGTGTGCATAACACTGGACAGTTGAATGGTATGAGCTCAGTATATCACATGCAGTTCAATACACATGTCTGCAACAGTAGTTTATTATGCAAATACCCTGTATAGGTCTCTCACATTTCTGAGGTAAACATGCATATCATAGTTGTATTCACAAGTAACATATGGATATCTATGATATCCCAGTAGCTGGCCTAGCAGTGCCACAGTCAGTATTGTTCAACATACACTCCAGTAGTAGTCATATGTGAGATATCCTTTCCTGGGGTGACTCAGGGCCTGTTACACCAGCAACCTTCTCAGTTTATAACAGTAATATTTCAAATATGCCCCTGTTTTTTTGAGCCTCTCTCCCCCAAGCATGTCTGGCTTTGTCCAGATGTAATGCAGTAAGAGGTTGATAGGTATGGTATAGCATTATTTAGTGCCTTCATTCCTGATATCATCCCAGTGATGTATCAGAATGTCAGACATGGTATTTGAAAGAGGCCTTATATATGAGGACAAAGCCTGTACATTCTGTGGGGCACTGTACAGTTGAGAGATCTGTGTATTTCTGGCAATTGTTGACATAATGTCAGGATCATGTAGCAATGTAGTGTGTAAATGTTATTTGGCCTGTGTAGGGAGGGGGTAGATGTAAGTATTATGGTTCCTTTTCTGACTGTGCATGTTGCTCCAGTTTGTAGTGTTCTATCGGTTGTATATGTTTGTAGGGGCACACCAAGACATGTCCCGTACCATGGTCAGGACTCATACTACACTGTGAATTGGGCCAGTATATGTAGGGGTAGTGTGTGAGTGGCAAACATGATGTTTTTGTTCACACAGACCTTATACTCTACTGTTCATTTGGCTTACCGGTATGTCACTGTGACTGTGGTGAAATTGGTTGTGGGTATGCACTTTCACATTGGTGTCTAATTTTCAGTGCTGTTACATTCCTGTAGTGCCTGATATATTTGCAGATACATGTGTAATTTCCCCATAGCGGATTTGGATTAGTGTTGTGTCAGTCTGACTGTAGTTTGGATGGTGCTTGGTGACATGCTTAGCAGCTCAATGTAGTTTCCCTAATGTGATGTTATGTCCAGATATTTGTAGGATGTACTGTTATCTGGCCGCCATAAGTGTTGTGTATTTCTGACACATCAGTGAGATGATGTGAGGATTTAAGTCACTAACTAGTGAGAAGTAATTGAGTGTTGGACTTGTGCTATTTCAGTCAATATATGTTAAAACAGACAGGAGGGGTGTTACTGCAGCAGCTGTGTCAGCTTATCTACTCCAGTACTTCAGATATGTCCCTATTTTCATGGCTTTCTCCCCCCACTTTGTCAGGCTTGGTCCAGATTCATTGCATTAAGGGGTTCTGAGCATACATCTCGACTGGCTGGATTGTTTCAGAATGTCCAGGTTTATTGCTCATATTTCTGGTCTGTTCTACAGATTCCTTATTTCTATTTTTCTGGTAAATCACTGTGATGATATGAGGATTTCTGTCAGTAAATGATGACATACATTTCATTTTCAGACCTCATATCCTTCAGAACATGCATGCTGAAACACACTCTGTTACTCTAGCACCTTTCTACATTTATAAGAGCAATATTTAAAATAGGTCCCTAGTTTTGGCACATTGTCCCCCCATTTTGACAGCCTTTGGCCAAATTTCTTGCACTAAGAGGTTGAGAGGTATGGTTCTGAGATATGTATATCTCTAAATATATTATGTAGATATTTTAACATATATGTGCATCTCCATGCATATATACATGTCTATATGTATATATACAAAACCTGACTGATTCTACAGAATCTTTTCCCTACTGTTTAATGACTCTACTGCATGATATGTTTGAAAAGCATCAGAAATCATTACAGCTCAAACAGTGTTGTGGTACATTGCTCTGACTATGGTGTACAGGGCCCTGGTTTTGAGACTTGGCAGGGCTGATTATTTTGTTGCCAGGCAGAACAGTGCCTGATGGAGACAGAGTGATTAAAGCAGTTTTAAGTGGCTTTAAGTGAGTTTGCGTGGCTTTGAACAATGCTAAGTGATGATAACACATGGTTAACTGTACAGATGCTTAATCTGTGTTGGCTTCACTTAGCATCGTGCAAACTCGCTTACTTCCCCTTACTCCCACTTACACTTGCGCTAATTTCTTTAAAAGAAAAGAAAAAGGGGTGATAGGAAAGTGGTGAAAAAGGGACATGCAGAGGGAAAAACAATATGAAAGATAGCTAGGGATGTTTAGGATGGGTGTAGCGAAGGTCCATAGCTGTCCATTTCTGATACAGCAACAGCTGTGCATTTATACAGAATTTAGAGGTGAATTTGGACACTCAAACCCCAGAGAGAGGGGTGAGGACAACAGAAATGTGTTGTCAAGCCAATTGGACTGGATTACATGTGTCCAGCGGACACATCTGCAAAATGGACAGCTATGTATGGGATGATATTTTTTTTGACACAGATGCCTTTTTCTTTTTTTAAGGTGAGAGTGGAATGTTGGGGAAGGATTATAGGTACATCTGGGGAGGTAGGTTGGGTAGGAAGACAGACAAGACAGACAAGACAGTCTGACAGGCATAGTATATGACATATGAGGGGGGTAAACACATTTGATGGGGAGGGTCGTTAAGAATCTGAAGCCCATAGGCCCCCATATGGTTACAGTGGGACTGAGATCCACACCCATGGGCAGTTACCACTGCACCTTAACGACCTCAAAGGTGGCTGTGCTGGGGGCTAGACAGGATGGGCAGCCAGCCCATCGAGGTGCACCAGGTGGCCCTCAATCTGGCGCAGCTTCTCTTCAAACTCAGATCGAAGGGTGCTGCGCACCAAACCCTGGACCTGACTGCAAGTGACAGGCTACTGTTCGCACCCGCTTCCAGGAGATGGATGGGCACCATCCCCTGAGGAGGTTCCACCCGAAGGTGGTTTAGGATCAGCGGATGAGGGAGATCTGGGTTGGGTCCCAGACATGCTGGGGCCTGGTGCCATGGCCAGATGAGGTGGGACAGGTGGATCCGATGGGATCTGCCTTTCCAAACAAGCTATATTGTTGAGGTTTTACAAAATATGTTGGTTAGTCACGAACAACACATTTCAAGATTAGTTATAACAGCATGCATGTGTGTTCCAATTAACCCAATAAAACACATTTGAAATAGTTGCATAGCAAACAGAATACATGCACAAATGAAACAACAGTATGCATCATAACAGCATGCCAGTAACATTGATGGCCACAGACCACCAACAGTGGCATTTGAACAAGGTATGTCAACATGCAAGCAATCAAACATATTAACAATAATATAACACAAGTCCCAACATTAGGGTGGAAGCGCAACATACCCGTAGTATATGAGTAATAATTATTGATGCAGATGAGGGGCTGGGGGAGAA
Source organism: Protopterus annectens (assembly GCF_019279795.1). Lineage (NCBI taxonomy): Eukaryota > Metazoa > Chordata > Ceratodontiformes > Protopteridae > Protopterus > Protopterus annectens. The sequence continues at coordinate 131,700,807 of NC_056740.1, forward strand.
ACAAAAAGTCCTTTAACAACTGTTTATGGTTCTATTTTCCACAACAGTACTACTCAATACTCCATGGATCTGCCCTCATTTTACATCTACCCATGACCCATATCTTCTGTAGTACAAACATACCTATTAAACTTGTCAGCCTGAAATTGTATGAGGCAAACCGTGACAACTCTGGGTACATGACTAGAGGGGACTCGTACCTGTCAGGGTTACATATCTGGCACAGGAAGGGTACCGTGAACTACTGTTATATGAGTGTACTACTGGCATACATCAATGGGTTTCCTATCTGTGTCCAGAATTATTTGCAGCAGTGACCGCTAGCCCTGACAGCATGACACTTGAGGGACATGTAGCGGGAACATACCTCTCATCCTCTTAGAGAATGACATCTGGAAAAAGTCATACATAAGAGTGGGTCAAAGATCCCTAAATATGGACAATTTTTAGATAGTGCTCTTACAAACTTAGAAAGTTGGTAAAATAACATGTTTTGCATTTGCATGTTTTTTCTGAAGGATATGATGTCTGACACTTATACGTCTATCATTATTTTCTAACTTTAGTCTATAATGATTTGCCACTGATTTGCCATGACACCACTACTTTATGTAAAATGGACCAAAAACTTGAGACAAATATCTGGACATTCAGTGAATAGCTGTACAGTTGAGAGGGACAATTCAGGAAGAGTGCATATTGTTTGTACCTACCCTGCTGTCATTTGCAGGCATGTAGTAAGACAATTGAAAAATTGTACACAGTTTATTAGTATACCCTTCATACAACTACTGGAAACATTTCCTTACCTGTAAAACCTGTGGGGAAAATATATGTTAACAACTGCCTAACTGTTTTTATATTTATTTCTGATTCCATGTGTGTAGATTTGCACACATCTTAGTACCACTCCCTATATTTGAACCATGTCTGGGTGTAAAAAATTAACAATTAAGCTATATCACATCATAATGAGCTACTTGGGAATTGCTGTTTCTTGTTTTACTGGTTTCTGCCCAATAGTCTCTTGGTTAGACAGTCTTAAGTTGTATTCGTGTGATGCATGTATGGCAGATAGTTATTGTACTGTGCATTACTCCTTTGGATTACTACAATCTGGAAAGCAAAGGTTAATGCAAGGCAATGTTGCATGGAACACACTTTTCTTTACATATTACTGTTCAGGGTTCAGAGCTTAGTGCACTATATATTTCACATTTAATTTATATCTTGTTTTACAGCTACACCATCTGCAGTTTCTTTTAACAGCTTGTTCACAGATGATCCTCAGTTAATGTATGCTGTTACAGCCATATTTGCGGTGAAGAACCTGTATACATTCTATATATGTCTACAACAACATACCAAAATAAACACAACAGTTTTTGTAAGGGTCTTTATTGTACATCAAAATTAGTCAGTCAAACTTTTTTATTTATTCAGCTCACACAGTAACAGTATACCTACTAGCAGTAAGCAATGTAGTCCTTCTTAGCCATTTGAACAATATACTACAAAATAGATTTGTACTCACCAGCCTGTTGGCGCAGCCTCACCAGTCTGTCATCAAGGGCTTTGACATTCATAGATCTCTCTGCTGCAGCTGTAGGGAAGAAAAACACACATTATGCATATCTGTCTATCACATTCTCAGGCTAGTATTTGCTACAAACTACTTGATAGTGATACTTACACACTACTGGAGCATTCTGGTCCCACCCATCTTGGATCCACTGGTCCAAGAGAGCCCCCTTCCTATGCTTTAGGTCAGCATAGTGGTGCTGTACCTGCTCACCAGTCTGGAGATGCCAGTAGCACTGGTGAGGTCATGTGCAAGATGATCCCAGGCCTCTGCTTTGTATTGGGAGCCCTGGTACTAACCATGCAGCAGTCTCACCTCGTGTTTTTTTACTAGGAATCTAGCCATGACCCTGGACTCTTGCATGATCCAGTTTTGCGCCCAAAAGCACACTCCCTCTCCTACACCAGCCATTGTATCTACACAGGTGAACTATAACAGATTATGGCTGTATTCCCACCTGCTCTGTTTAAATAGTGTGATATGCCCTCCCTTTGCTGTCATTGGACCATTTTGAAAAGGTTAAGCTCCGCCAAGCAGAGCACAAACCCACTAAGTCAGTTTTAAAACTGTTTAAAGGAGAAGTTGCAGAGCACTGTTTAACAGTGTGCAAATCCACTTAGTTGAGCTACCTGCTGCTTAACATTCACGTCTTAGCAATGGTTACACCTGCTAAGCATAGCTGAGCATTGCTAATCATTGCTCACTTTTAATTTTTTAAATATATCAAATACTATCTTCATTTATTAAGTGTATATGATTTACTTTACATGAAATCCCTCTATGTGCTTTCCTTACATTGGCAAGGGGTGTTACTATACTGTATGGGGCACTTGTGTATATATGGGTGATTTCACATGTTACATATACTCACACTTACATTTTACACCAGCTACACTAACCTGGTTGACAAAAAACAGTTACTACATAATTTAAGTTTAAAACAATATTTTTAACACTGGTTTCCCATATAAAGGTATTTGATTGTCCTGGTTCTCGAGCTGTGAACACCTGCATGTAAAGCTGGAACTCTAACCACTACATTATCTCAACTTGGGAATTTCAGCTGTATATTTGTATTTATCTCATATAGGATGTTTAAGCTATGGTAAGCAGAAGGCCATAATGCACACACCCGCTTAGCTATGCTTAAACATTCCTTAGCCTTGAAAAAATATATAATATTATTATTATATTATGTTATATAGTGAGTATTGTGGTGGTCTGACAAGTCACCGAGGACTGCAGTCAGGAAATAATGGCATACATTTGGCTTTCAGGCTTCTATCCTTCAGATATTCATACTAATACATATCTTGTTTTCTATCCACTTTTCTAAGTGTGTGAGGGCAATATTTAAGTCGTGTCCCTATTTTTAGTTTTTTGTCCCCCCATTATTTATGCATTTGTCCACATGGACTGCTGTCAGGGAATATTGGAAATATTGTGAAGGCAATATGTAAGATGTGTCTCTTTTCATGGCTATATCCCCCATTATTTGTGCCTTTGTACACACTTCCTGCTTTAGCAGGTTGCGAGGTGTTGTATTGCACTTTTACAATGCAAGGGGTGGGTCACAGAACCTGTCACACACCTCCTGCATTGCTTTCCTGCTGCCGTATGTATTTCAGTGTCTGTGGATACTAAAATGATCATTTATTTTATTTCAGTGTCCGTAGACGCTAAAATACTGGCATAATATTACGGAAATTATCTAATATTATGCCAGATCGTGATTAGAATGTGCCGTATGGCACTTTCTGATTGCAGGGGGTGTGTTCAATATCTGTGCACTACTTGAACATGCTCCCTGCATTCGTTCATGGTTCGTATTCGTGTAGCTTAAACAGCAGCACACCTTCATGAATATGCAATATGCTGTGGCTACACGGACATGAAACACTCTGTGCAGGAATAGCACTGTTCCTGCACAGAGTTTATTGAATCCCAGGGATGATTTAAAGTTTCAAAGCAGCACAAACTTGTAGTGCCTTCCACATGTTTAGATCAGAAGATACACAGACAGGGACTTAAGGTAAAGGATTCTCAATATGCATCATTAGCATGAATACAGCTAGATTGCTTAAACAGGATGACATGCTGCAGTTTCTGCATATGCAGGCCGCTATAGAAAAAATCATGTACCATATCCTAGCAAGCTATAGGTCCTACAAACCTCATAGTGCATAATTGGACCTACTGGAGACACTCAACATCTGATCTAACACCATAGTCATAGGGGACTTTAATTACCCCTCTATAGACTGAAAATCCTACATAGCTTCAAATCTACAAGCAGATAGATTCCTGGACTTTGCAAATGCAAACATACTTTATCAGTTAGTGCATACACCCACTAGAGGTTCCAGAATACTGGACCTTGTACTCACAAATATGGAAGAACACTCCACCCCCCCCACCCCACCAAATGGCATGTCCTCCCTGATGAGGTTTGACTATAACGCTGTCTCCTTTGAAATCAAAATCAACCCAGTAATAGTCAGGAACTATTCAAATTTAAACTACCTTTTATTAAGCAATAGTATGTCAAAATCCAAAGGCCTTCTATAAGCTAAGTCAGAAACCTCAAAGGCAGCAAACAGCAGTGTGCTGAACTGGTGGTTAGTGCTGTTGCATTAATTGAGCCAGGCAATATAGCAAATCTGCTGGCTGACAAATTCAGTTCCAGATTTATTCCCCACTCACCCCAAGCCACACTCAAGAGCTACCTTCAAATAGAACCCCTCCAACTATAAATGGAGAGCATGCCCTGGCTGTGCTCACTTAGGCCAAGAACACAGCCTCAGTAGGCCCCAATAATACCCCAGGATGCCTCCTGAACAGTCTAAATGTGACCTATCATTGTCACAGAAGTTAATATTTAATTATAGTCTCAAAACAGGCTTTGTGCCACGAGAATGTAGTACTGCCATAGACATCCCTCTTCACAAGGGCAGACCATTAACAGGTTGTGGAAACTTCAGGCCCATTAGTCTGACTAGCCTTACATGTGAAGCCATGGAAAGAATTATTATGGAAATGATCTACAAAGGTAGAGGAGATCTTTAGACACTAAGTCTATCCCATTTTGGCTTTGTCAAAGAAAAGTTAAGCCTACTGGAACTGATAGACTTCTGTGAGAAGGTCATTAAGGCAATGGATGAGGGTACACATATACAAACAAATATTTCAAGTACAGTTATCAATGCTATTCTACCTTGCCAATATACCAGTTGTTCCCATAATAAGTGTCCATGTTGTTCTTAAAAATATCTAAACTAGTGCTTGGCTTATTAATGTAATTTCGTGGTCTATTCCATGAATTAGCTGCTGTCAAAGGAGAACTAAGCAATACCCTTCTCATACGTAAAGAATCTTCTACACAGATTGTCTGATGATTCTATTGGATAACCCCAAACAATCCCAGAGGTAGTTGTCTCTAAATGCCCTATATACCTGAATACGATCTCCTCTAAAATATCAATATGAGATACTGCACAACGTCACATATTTTATTCTTTCATAATAACTTAATTTTTTACATCCATGGATGCCCTTGGTTTATTTCTGCTGTTCTCTTTCCACTTTAGTCATGCTTGTTTTCTTAGAAGGTTTCTATGCTGTTGTTCCATACTCAAGTTAGGTCTAATGTAGCTAATATATATTGACTTCATAATTTTTGATTTCCTAGACTTTATAAATCTTTTATACAACCTATAGCTCTATAACTATCATTAACCATTTGGTTTATGTGATTAGAAAAACTCAAAGCTGAATCTACCCATATACCCAGGTCCTTAAATGAATCTGCAGTTTCAATTGCTGTGAGTTGTAGTAAGCATTCATAGGATCATAGAATCATAGGAGGTTACTAGGCTAATGACCCTGGGGTCCTTACAAGCCAAGCCAAGTGTGTATTCCCCCAAAAAATTCATCTTTCAATTTATGTCTACCAAATCTCATATGCTTAGTTTATGATGTATTTATCAGCATATTATTCTCCTGTGCTCAAATTGTCAGTTTAGTCAAGTTCTTTGCAGACATCCCCTATGTGTTACACATTCAATCAGTTTTCACAGTTTCAAATCATCTGCATACAAACTGTAGAACACCTCAGATGAAAAACATAGATCTGAAAGATACAATCTAAGCAAGTACGAGTCTAGGGCAGAGACCTGTGGGACACCCTGACTGTAAGTAAGAATTTCACCTGTCCAATTGCCATATGGTACTTGTATTTGTAAGCCATGCACCTATCTATCTTATCATGAGTACATTGATATGTAGTTGTTCTAATTTATTGATCAGTGTTTTGTGTATAACCCTGTGAAATGCTGAAGTTAAATCTTTATGAAGTACACCACAGCACAATTTTTCATTCATAGCTGTTATTATATTGTTATAGAACATCATGTTACAAGTTGTTTTCAATGGGTCCCCTTTCAAATCTCAAAATACTGAAAGATCGACTTTCAGTATCTCAAGATGAAAATAACGAAAGTGCAATTATTCAAATCTGCACTTTAACAAATGATAGTTTACCGAATCTGCAGTTGTGGTGTGGTGTGCTTTGGCTTTAAGGTGCAGTGTGGTGTGGGATTTAGACATACACATGATGTGTGGTTGTGTTCACAGATTCAGGTAGGTTTTAACTGTTTAAGGTTTTTGGGTAGGGATTTATTATTTTTTAGTTGTTTGGGAAGTTTTGGGAGTACATTGGGGTAGATAGGTGAGATTGTGTGTGTGTTAGTGTTGAAGGTGGTGAGTTTTGTAAATGTGTAGTATGTATGTTTTTGTGTGTATGTTTGACAGTGTGCAAAGTAAGTGTGGGAGCATCATAGTAGTTTTTTTGTGTTTTTCATGGTAGTGTGACCTCAGAATTGACATATATATATATATATAAGCAGCGGGGGTGTGGGGAGGAGGGGCCTTGTCCTCCTGCTTATCAATAGATTATGTGGGTTTTGTTGGTATGTGTGTTTTGTTGCTTTGTCACAGTGTAGGCAGGGAGGTGTTGTTTGTGATTTTGTGGTTGAGGGTATATTAAAAAACTGAATGTCGCTAGCTTAAAATTCAGTATTATGAACTTTCAGTATAGTGACATTTTTTTTTAATCTTTGTTTCTAGTGTATGTTCGGTATTTCCATCACAAGATAGTGAAAGTCGATCTTTCAGTATTTCGAGATTTGAAAGTAGACTCTTTTCAACATATGCATGCTAATATATGGTTTGGAGTCCCGACCTTTCCAATTCTGGCAATACCTTATCCAGTATTAACTCTCCATTAATTTTCTACAACATGAAAGTAGATTTAAGGGTTTGTATGACTCTGGGTTGGTTCTACTCCCTTTCCCTTAAAGACAGATTTAATAAGTGCATGTCTCCAATCTTGAGGAATCTCCCCATATTTGTATGACTTAGTAAATAATAGCTATAATTCCTATCATAACACTACCACCTGAGTTTTTGTTAGAATGCCTGATATAGTAAAATTATTCCCCGGGATTCAATAAAGCTGACTTTCCATGTCGCCATAGTGGTATGGCTCAAACACGGAGTTCGGAGACTGTGAGATCCAGTAAACAAGGTTGGGGGTGTGCACAAGCCTCCTAGCACTATTCCAGCATAGACACAATGCAATAATGAAAATCACCTAATTTTCTGGTGAAAACTATGCAAATGAGGTGAATTGGTGATCCAGGAAGCAGACAGGCATCCGTGTTGCAGCCGTGTCTGCAGCAGAAATGTATGCGGTTAGAAACCAAGTGCATTTCTGCAAAAATAAAAATAGGGGCGTGACAGCTTAAAGTAAAGCATGTATTATGTTCATTAGGCGTGTCAATGGCCAAAACTGTGGCCATTGGCATGCCAAAGTGTTGTGAAATTGTAAAAATCAAATGTTTTTATAAATATAATTCAATAAGTGCCTCGACGGAGCAAATGCTTCTCTGTAAAGAACCAAACCAGTTGATAATACGAACAAAAACAGAGAGAGCAAGCCAGTTACCAACAGTAAAATCAGCAATAAAACCAGCATATGCACAGTTTGTATATATTCTTCAAAAAACCAGTGCCCAAAAGTCCGATAAGTTAGACGTTTATTTTAAACAATTTAAACAGGTTAGCGCTTTCACCGAAGTGGCTTCCTCAGACCTTCATGTTTAATTAATTAATGAACACTTTATCTATCATAATTAGGCGGGAGAATTCATTCTTTCTTAAAGATACATTGCAAATAATTCATTAAAATTCATTAAAAACATCTCATTTAATAAAACCTTGATTAAAAGGAATCTGTAGACATTAATCACTATATAAAACCTAATATAACTAACATGAATATTGTAAAGCATACTGTGCTATATTAATGCTATGCAAAACATTTTTATTCATCTGTGCAGTCTTTTTGATTTCAAAAATGGTTTGACTGGAACCATACCATTGAGACCAGGTGGGACATCAGACCTCAACTTAATGATCCCGTTTGCCTCCCTTGTTTCAGTATAGGTCCTGATGTCACCCCCCCTAGGTCCTGGTATGATTTGCTCTACAATTAAAAACTTGAAAATATGTGTATCCCCTCTATCCATAACATGTCTTGCCAAGGCATTTGTTTTCAATCCAATCCTAATATTATAGACATGTTCACGTATTCTATCCCTCAACACCCTATTTGTTTTGCAAATGTAGAATGCTTGGCATTCCACACAGGAAGCCAAGTAAACCACATTGGATGTAAAGCAGGTCTCATTTACTTTGAACACATATTCTCTTAATGTTGTTGGATGTATAAATACATTGTCTATATTAATATAATTGCAAAAATTGCATTTATTGCACTTCATTGTTCCATACAACTCAATATTATCATTACCTATCTGTTCTCTAGGGTAACATAATAATCTTTTTAAATTCTTTTTATTTTTGTAGATGAACTTGGGTGCCTCCCCAACAATACCTTTAAGTGCATGGTCTACAGTTAGAACATCCCAATGTCCTCTGACAATATCTTTTATATTCCCCACATCACTAGTGTAAAATATGGAGCATGCTGTCCCTCTTTCCATTGTTCTTTCATTGCATCCCATTGGTAACTCTTGAATCATGGCCTGACTACGTGAATATCCATCACTAAAATAGGGTGCAGCTCTATTCTCTCTAAGGATAGACATATCTGAGAATCCTTTCATAATCTCATTAACAGGATAACCTCTAGACAGAAATCTATCACTCAGTTCATTAAGTTCATTGTTAAATCCTAATTCCGTGGGATTATATCTGGATATGCGAATCGCTTGTCCTTTCACTACATTGTGACATACATAGCCTGGGTGCATGCTTGTCCTGTGTAGTAGTGCATTCTTATGGCATCTCTTCCTAAACACCCCCGTGTTAACTAATCCATTAGGTAGCCTTTCTACATAAATATCTAAAAAAGGTAGTTTAGTTTCTGAGGATTCATAAGTAAACCTAAGATATCCATTGCTAGAGTTCATCTCCTCTACAAATAGTGCTAATTCAGTGGACGTACCTGTCCAAATGAGAAACAAGTCGTCCACGAAACGTCTATAGAAAGGCACATACTTCTTGAAAAAATACATGGAAAATAAATGAACATATTCCCATTCAGCCATGTATAGGTTGGCGTAGCTATTGGCACATGAGGTGCCCATAGCTACGCCATCTTTCTGTAGATAAAATTCTCCTTCAAAATAAAAAACATTGGATTCTAAAACCATCTCCAATAAATACATTAAAAGCTCAATCCTGCTTGCTGACATCTGTGAATTACGTTTCAAATAATTACTTAGCATTATTATCCCTTCTGTATTAGGGATAACAGTAAAGAGAGATTGTACATCTAAAGAGACTAAGATGTAATCAGTTGTTATGGAAAAATCCCTCATAAATTCATTTAAATCCAACAAAAACTGTTTTGTGTCTCTTAAAATATGGATATTCTTTTCCACTAATGGTCTAAGTTGATTCTCCACATAAATAGATAGCAGTTCAGTTGACCATCCCCTGCCCGCTACGATAGGTCTAAACGGGGGATTTTCCATATTTTTGTGTATTTTGGGGAGCCCATGCAAAATCAGTATCAAGGGAAACTCAATACACATAAATTCATATAATTCTGTGTCAATAATATTTGCTTTATATAGATCTTCCAGGTTATGTTGAATTTTATGGACAATAGTTCTAATCATACCTTGTTCTATATGACCATAATATGTCTCATCAGACAACATTGATCTCATCCCATTAATATAATGTTCCTTGTCCATCAATACAACCCCACCCCCTTTATCTGCCGGTCTAATGGCTAGGGACTGATCATTAATTAAACTTTAAGTGATATCCTCTGTTTGTATGTCAGATTAAACTTATTCCTAGGTATCTTGCTGGCATTACTTTCATACATTCTGGATAAATCGTCCTCTACCAATCTGCTATATGCAGCCAATAATGGATGTAATGGTGGGGTGAACACACTGGGTTTTCTGAACTCTTTCTTTGACTTAAAACTTTTGTCATTGAAAAAAATCTTTAATGAAAGATTTCGAACAAATAATTTAAAATCCCTTATAGTCTCTTCATGTATACTGGCATTAGTTGGAATAAAGGATAAACCTTTATTCAATACTATCATTTCATCTGTCGTCAATAAATGTTTAGATATATTGAAAATGAATTGTTCATCTTCCCTTCCCACATCTTTTTTATATTGTGGTTCGTATATCTCTCCGGGGAAAGCTTTCTTTTCTGTCTTCCCCTGCTTGCTGAGCGCATCCTTCCTTCTTTCCTTTCTAGTCTGATGGGGAAAGGGTGTGCCATATCAAAATTCTGAACTCCTATTAAATCATTTTCTGCTACTATATTGTTCTTGTTCTTATTATCTGGAGGCATATTCCCATCATTCGTTTTCCTATGGACTACCATTACATCTATATTCTCATTCTCATTTCTTGTTCCCTTCAAACTACTACTTGTATTACTTGTATTGGTACTCACAGTTTGTATGGGGGTTATGTCATTCATCATTCCCTCACTAACTATACAACCATTCCTAATGCTATCTATATTACTTTTCCTAGCTGGACCATCTAAATGTCTGCTGACTGTGGTCATACCATTCGTATGTCCACTGTCTGCAGATCCCTTGTCTATCATAGAATCACATTTATTATTTATTGCAGATGCATTATATATAACTGGTACATTAGTAGCAGTATTGTCCCTATTAACATGTCTCAAAAAAGTTCCTTGACTCCCTCCTTCATATCTCGGCCAAGTAAAGATGTTCCCTTTATGAAAATCGTTAATGTCTCTTTTCAATTTGGATCTTTTTTGATCCAAAAGACGTTTCTCATATTGGGAAACGCTATCTAACAGTCTGTTAAAATGTTAGTTTAAAAACTTTTCAGGATAACGTTCACATAGGTCGCGTTGTTGTTTAATAACATCTGTTTTTAGCGATTCCTCAAGTGGTTCAAAAAATTCATTGAGCAACTCCATATAGCTAAGGCTTACCTGAATATTCAGCCTTTGCCACTTATAGAGTAGCTCTGGATATAGCGTGCCGGTCGTCGGCATTTTCAGAACCCTCAGCCCTCTCGGTATCACCTTACGCTGCAGGCAGACATCAAAATGCTGTCTCTGCATCTGCATGCATTTAAGTTTGAATAGATCTCCTTCTAAATGTTCCAAAGCAGCTCTCATTCCTTCGCGATCAACGAATAATAGACAATAGTAAAAATTAAGTTGAGGTCTGATGTCCCACCTGGTCTCAATGGTATGGTTCCAGTCAAACCATTTTTTAAATCAAAAAGACTGCACAGATGAATAAAAATGTTTTGTATAGCATTAATATAGCACAGTATGCTTTACAATATTCATGTTAGTTATATTAGGTTTTATATAGTGAATAATGTCTACAGATTCCTTTTAATCAAGGTTTTATTAAATGAGATGTTTTTAATGAATTTTAATGAATTATTTGCAATGTATCTTTAAGAAAGAATGAATTCTCCCACCTAATTGTGATATATAAAGTGTTCATTAATTAATTAAACATGAAGGTCTGAGGAAGCCACTTCGGTGAAAGCGCTAACCTGTTTTAATTGTTTAAAATAAACGTCTAACTTATCGGACTTTTGGGCTCTGGTTTTTTGAAGAATATATACAGACTGTGCATATGCTGGTTTTATTGCTGATTTTACTGTCGGTAACTGGCTTGCTATCTCTGTTTTTGTTCGTATTATCAACTGGTTGGGTTTTTCACAGAGAAGCATTTGCTCCGTCGAGGCACTTATTGGATTACTTTTACATTTATTGTTATTGCCGGTGCATAGACGGAGACATGACCGACGTTGCCGTTGAAGCTGTTGAAGCAATTGAGCTTCCGTATACTATTAGACAAGCTGAGATGATGAGAGACTTGGTGCGCCCTGCTGTAGAGAAATTCACGGAGATAATTTCATCCACATACAATCCCCTCACTTTGTATCAAGCCGAGTTGGATGAACCAGATGAAGGAGATATTGCACAAATTGATCGCGAAGGAATGAGAGCTGCTTTGGAACACCTTGAAGGAGATTTATTTAAACTCAAACGCATGCAGACGCAGAGACAGCATTTTGATGTCTGCCTGCAGCGTAAGGTGATACCGAGAGGGTTGAGGGTTCTGAAAATGCCAACGACCGGCACGCTATATCCAGAGCTACTCTATAAGTGGCAAAGGCTGAATATTCAGGTAAGCCTTAGCTATATGGAGTTGCTCAACGAATTTTTTTGAACCACTTGAGGAATCGCTAAGAACAGATGTTATTAAACAACAACGCGACCTATGTGAACGTTATCCTGAAAAGTTTTTAAACTAACATTTTAACAGACTGTTAGATAGCGTTTCCCAATATGAGAAACGTCTTTTGGATCAAAAAAGATCCAAATTGAAAAGAGACATTAACGATTTTCATAAAGGGAACATCTTTACTTGGCCGAGATATGAAGGAGGGAGTCAAGGAACTTTTTTGAGACATGTTAATAGGGACAATACTGCTACTAATGTACCAGTTATATATAATGCATCTGCAATAAATAATAAATGTGATTCTATGATAGACAAGGGATCTGCAGACAGTGGACATACGAATGGTATGACCACAGTCAGCAGACATTTAGATGGTCCAGCTAGGAAAAGTAATGTAGATAGCATTAGGAATGGTTGTATAGTTAGTGAGGGAATGATGAATGACATAACCCCCATACAAACTGTGAGTACCAATACAAGTAATACAAGTAGTAGTTTGAAGGGAACAAGAAATGAGAATGAGAATATAGATGTAATGGTAGTCCGTAGGAAAACGAATGATGGGAATATGCTTCCAGATAATAAGAACAAGAACAATATAGTAGCAGATAATGATTTAATAGGAGTTCAGAATTTTGATATGGCACATCCTTTCCCCATCAGACTAGAAAGGAAAGAAGGAAGGATGCGCTCAGCAAGCAGGGGAAGACAGAAAAGAAAGCTTTCCCCGGAGAGACATACGAACCACAATATAAAAAAGATGTGGGAAGGGAAGATGAACAATTAATTTTTAATATATCTAAACATTCACTGACGACAGATGCGGTGATAGTATTGAATAAAGGTTTATCCTTTATTCCGACTAATGCCAGTATATATGAAGAGACTATAAGGGATTTTAAATTATTTGTTCGAAATCTTTCATTAAAGATTTTTTTCAATGACAAAAGTTTTAAGTCAAAGAAAGAGTTCAGAAAACCCAGTGTGTTCACCCCACCATTACATCCATTATTGGCTGCATATAGCAGATTGGTAGAGGACGATTTATCCAGAATGTATGAAAGTAATGCCAGCAAGATACCTAGGAATAAGTTTAATCTGACATACAAACAGAGGATATCACTTAAAGTTTAATTAATGATCAGTCCCTAGCCATTAGACTGGCAGATAAAGGGGGTGGGGTTGTATTGATGGACAAGGAACATTATATTAATGGGATGAGATCAATGTTGTCTGATGAGACATATTATGGTCATATAGAACAAGGTATGATTAGAACTATTGTCCATAAAATTCAACATAACCTGGAAGATCTATATAAAGCAAATATTATTGACACAGAATTATATGAATTTATGTGTATTGAGTTTCCCTTGATACCGATTTTGCATGGGCTCCCCAAAATACACAAAAATATGGAAAATCCCCCATTTAGACCTATCGTAGCGGGCAGGGGATGGTCAACTGAACCGCTATCTATTTATGTGGAGAATCAACTTAGACCATTAGTGGAAAAGAATATCCATATTTTAAGAGACACAAAACAGTTTTTGTTGGATTTAAATGAATTTATGAGGGATTTTTCCATAACAACTGATTACATCTTAGTCTCTTTAGATGTACAATCTCTCTTTACTGTTATCCCTAATACAGAAGGGATAATAATGCTAAGTAATTATTTGAAACGTAATTCACAGATGTCAACAAGCAGGATTGAGCTTTTAATGTATTTTTTGGAGATGGTTTTAGAATCCAATGTTTTTTATTTTGAAGGAGAATTTTATCTACAGAAAGATGGCGTAGCTATGGGCACCTCATGTGCCAATAGCTACGCCAACCTATACATGGCTGAATGGAAATATGTTCATTTATTTTCCATGTATTTTTTCAAGAAGTATGTGCCTTTCTATAGACGTTTCGTGGACGACTTGTTTCTCATTTGGACAGGTACGTCCACTGAATTAGCACTATTTGTAGAGGAGATGAACTCTAGCAATGGATATCTTAGGTTTACTTATGAATCCTCAGAAACTAAACTACCTTTTTTAGATATTTATATAGAAAGGCTACCTAATGGATTAGTTAACACGGGGGTGTTTAGGAAGAGATGCCATAAGAATGCACTACTACACAGGACAAGCATGCACCCAGGCTATGTATATCACAATGTAGTGAAAGGACAAGCGATTCGCATATCCAGATATAATCCCACGGAATTAGGATTTAACAATGAACTTAATGAACTGAGTGATAGATTTCTGTCTAGAGGTTATCCTGTTAATGAGATTATGAAAGGATTCTCAGATATGTCTATCCTTAGAGAGAATAGAGCTGCACCCTATTTTAGTGATGGATATTCATGTAGTCAGGCCATGATTCAAGAGTTACCAATGGGATGCAATGAAAGAACAATGGAAAGAGGGACAGCATGCTCCATATTTTACACTAGTGATGTGGGGAATATAAAAGATATTGTCAGAGGACATTGGGATGTTCTAACTGTAGACCATGCACTTAAAGGTATTGTTGGGGAGGCACCCAAGTTCATCTACAAAAATAAAAAGAATTTAAAAAGATTATTATGTTACCCTAGAGAACAGATGGGTAATGATAATATTGAGTTGTATGGAACAATGAAGTGCAATAAATGCAATTTTTGCAATTATATTAATATAGACAATGTATTTATACATCCAACAACATTAAGAGAATATGTGTTCAAAGTAAATGGGACCTGCTTTACATCCAATGTGGTTTACTTGGCTTCCTGTGTGGAATGCCAAGCATTCTACATTGGCAAAACAAATAGGGTGTTGAGGGATAGAATACGTGAACATGTCTATAATATTAGGATTGGATTGAAAACAAATGCCTTGGCAAGACATGTTATGGATAGAGGGGATACACATATTTTCAAGTTTTTAATTGTAGAGCAAATCATACCAGGACCCAGGGGGGGGGGTGACATCAGGACCTATACTGAAACAAGGGAGGCAAACTGGATCATTAAGTTGAGGTCTGATGTCCCACCTGGTCTCAATGGTATGGTTCCAGTCAAACCATTTTTGAAATCAAAAAGACTGCACAGATGAACAAAAATGTTTTGTATAGCATTAATATAGCACAGTATGCTTTACAATATTCATGTTAGTTATATTAGGTTTTATATAGTGAATAATGTCTACAGATTCCTTTTAATCAAGGTTTTATTAAATGAGATGTTTTTAATGAATTTTAATGAATTATTTGCAATGTATCTTTAAGAAAGAATGAATTCTCCCGCCTAATTGTGATATATAAAGTGTTCATTAATTAATTAAACATGAAGGTCTGAGGAAGCCACTTCGGTGAAAGCGCTAACCTGTTTTAATTGTTTAAAATAAACGTCTAACTTATCGGACTTTTGGGCACTGGTTTTTTGAAGAATATATACAGACTGTGCATATGCTGGTTTTATTGCTGATTTTACTGTCAGTAACTGGCTTGCTATCTCTGTTTTTGTTCGTATTATCAACTGTTTTTATAAATATATATATATATATATATATATATACATAAAATATATATATACATATATATATAATACATATGTATATATATATATATATATATATATATATATATATATATATATATATATATATATATATATATATATATATATATATATATATATATATATATATATATATATATATAAAAAATATATATATACACAAGGCTGTTTAAGTGGAGCACAGTGGCACACAAAAATGAGTGTGCATAAAATTAAAAAAAAATTAGTAAAAAGGCAATTAAATGTGAAACAGTCATTTTGCCATTATAGTGGGCAGCATACAGACTCATAAAAATGACAGGTAACAGTGGTTGCTAAGGACATAGGCTCTGGTGTAGTGGTGTAACTAGGGTATAAGCCAGTAGGGGTATGTAAATTAGCTAAATTTATTGAATAGCAAAATGGGAGACTGTGTCCGCAGGTACCTAACCATGTAAGAGCTATAATGCGGTGGTGTAAGCAGAAGAAGCAGCTGGCATGAAAAAGGGGTGTGTCATGGTTGGTGTAAGCACATTGGAGCTCTGCAGTTTCTATTTATGCTCAGCTAAGCACAGCTAAGTAAGGGTGTGTGTCTGAGGCTGCTTAGCTGTGCTTAGCCGGTTTAAGAAATGATGAACATGTTCATGTCTAGGGGAGGGCCCTTTCTGCTCAGCACTGTTTACACTAGCTGAAACAGTTTGCACTGCACACCATGGGGCTTAAAAGGGGCGGAAATAGAGAAAAAAAAAAGGAAATAGCAGAATAAAGGAAATGAACTACAAATCACTAATGCAGACTCTGCCACTCACAGTGGCTCATTCACACCCCTCAGTAATATAGCTGGAAGGTGGAATGTATCATAGTCAGCAAATCACACAGGCAGCATCTGCAGCACACCAGTATAAAGTATGCAAACACCTTTCAGTCTGGTTTTTCCCACAAACTCTACACCATTTGTGTACACACTTAGGAATTTTAAATGACAAAATGATAGGGACTGCTGCTGCTTTGCTACATCTCTATTTGCTACAGACTGAGAGCGGTGATGAGGATAATGCTGACAACAGGCCCAGACCAAGGAGGAGAAGAGTGTTCAGACCCAATGTAGCCTTCCGGGGGCTGCATGAGCTGGAGATACTAGAGCGCTACAGGGTGAACAGGGACATACTTCAGCAACTCACCGAGCTCTGCTGGCCTGATATCAGACCCAGAGCCAACAGAGGGGATCCCATCCCAGTTGAAACAAAGGTGTGTGTAGCCTTAAGAATACTAGCTACACGTACCTTCAAAAGACCTACTGGGGACATCATGGGAGACTCACAGGCATCTGCATCCAGGGTACTCCACCATTTCCTGGATGCCATGCTACTGCATGCCAGTGAGCACGTTTATTTTCCCAGCACCACTAAGGAGACGACAAGCAATATGCATCTCTTCCACCATGTAGCAGACTACCCAGAGGTACTGGGTGCCATAGACTGAACTCTTGTCCACATCAAAGCACCACCCAGTGAAGACAGTAGAGTGTACATCAACCACAAGGACTATGACGCCATCAACTGCCAGGTCTTGTGCAATGCCCTGGGCATTATCATCAAATATGTGTGCTGGCAGCCCTGGCAGCTATCACAGCTCCCACATCTGGCATGCCTAACAGCTGTACCAGGCATTTGCCAGGGGGAACATCCCGTATGGCCATTTCATGGGGGATGCTGGCTATGCACTGGAACCGTGGATGATGACACCCATCAGAAATGCACACACATCCACTGAAGAACACCATAATGAGGCACACACACAAACTAGGAACATTATAGAGCATGTATTTGGCATTCTCAAGTCATGGTTCGGCTGCATTGACATATCTGGTGGAACTTTGCAGTACTCTCCAGCCACATTTGCACACATGTTCATAGTATGTGCCATGCTACACATTATGATACTGCATAAACAGCTGCAGTAGGAACATCACAGGGAAAGGGCACACAACCCCCCACCATTGTCAAAGTCTTCACAGGCACAAGGGGACTTGGAGGAGGAACCCCCTGAGCCTGCTCCTGTTGGCAGATGTAGGCATGCCCAGTATGCCCTGGTCTTGGCAAAGAGGAAACGCATAGCACATACACTGACACCTTAGGGACCCAGGGACTGACACCTCTATCTGACTTGCACACACAGTAAAATGGATGACACACACATCACACTACCTGTACCTTACCTCATATAGGCTGTGTACTGCGTGCATCCGACAGAGTCAGCCCTTAAGCACCATCCTCACAACTGTTGCAGGCACAAGGTAAGTCACTCTTCTTAACAATAGATTAATGGCGTAGAACATTTTGATAGCATATCTAAAGTATTGCTGCATGTATGCAAGGGAATGGTGTGGCCCACCGGGATAGCAGCAGACAACTGACAGCTATGTAGGACAACATGAAATGTCCACCCAATACTGGCTTCCCCAGAGTATATAGTAGTCCCCTAGATGACAAAGCTCACTGCAGTGTATGTGGGGGACTAATAAACTGGGGGGGGGGGCATATGTCACATGCATGGATTCTCCCAACAAGTCAGCCATAAAAAAACATAAAGAAATGTCTGGCAATGGCCCACAAATAGGGACAATGATGAAATATTCCTCTTACAGACTTACACAGTGATATCACAGCAAGTCTCACAGTTGCATGAAGTCTCTGAAGGGCAGGAAGCCTGAAACTCAAATGTTTGCCATTACATTTTAACATTTGGTCTTTAGTGTTATGCCAGTATTCTCCAAGACAGGCGCAATACTATGCTAAATGGAAGCAAAAAGTAAAGCCAACATCTGCACAGTCTGTGCAAATGTGTACAGTTGACAGGTATTCCCCCCAACACACCAGTGTCCTCATAGAAATGCAGTAACATGTATGTTTGTAGGGTAATAGCAGCAGAGCACATATTCCCAGGGCTTTTGCAATCAACTTGATAACTTGTTGCATGTCCACGATATGCAGGGGTCAATGGCTATGCATATGCGTGGGTAATACTGTCAGGAAGTGGGCAGCAATTACTCTTGGCTGTTGTGGCTTAGTGGCCTAGGTACAGTACTTTGGTTGACAGGGTCCATTTTCCAAGACTTTCTGTGCCAACTATTTTCATTGCAGCTACACCTAAGGTAGCAGTTGTACACACTGTCCAGAAGTCAATAGCTGCCACTGCAGGAAAACTGGAGATGTCAGGGACAGGGGGGGACACATATGGACTGTACACAGCTCAGAGTAACCTACACAGTGCCTAGTAGGACAGCAGGTGCCTGAAAGTCAGTGTACAGCCACCTTACTGTGTCAGCACTGACAACAAGTCACTGGCCACCATCCATACCCCTGGAATGACATGCTGTCACAGAAGGATCACAAGTATGCCTCGTATATCTCTTCTGCTTGTCCTAACATTGCATTTGTCTGCTAAACTATGTGCCAAACAAGAAAGGTTCATGTCAAAATATCAATGGCAGACAGTGGAGAAGCAGACATCATGTCCATAAGAAAAAGCAAGCAAATACCAAACCAGTCTCCCAGCTGTTTATGTTTATTAACACCCTGTCCCCATGTGTGGGCCTGTGTCTGACTGTCATATATGGGCCTGTCCAGATGCCAGTCTGTGACAGGTTGACAACTAGGGCCAATATGTAGCCTCAAAATAACATAGCAACACAAACCGTCTGAGGTATTATCATTATGGATCATCATGGATTATCATGGACCTCATTAACAGGGACATAGACAAACTCCAAGTACTTGACCCTGCACAGTCTGCCTTTCTCAAGGGGAGGTATGTCAGTGAACTCTGAATGACTTCCTTGAGACAGCCAACAAAGGCATGGAAAGATGGTACACTCTGGCCACCTTGACTCAGCCAAAGAATTACACACTATTCCCCACTTGGCCATAGTACATGAACTCTGTCAACTAGGCAGCAATCAATATGTTACCAGATGGGTAGCAAACTGGTTCATTGATAGAACCCACATAATCATAATAGGGGTAGCCAAGTCAAGTAGTACACTCATAATGAGTGGCATACCCCAGGGATCAGTCTGGGGCCCTCTGGTATATGGGATATACTTCCCTGAGGTGCAGGCCAAAAACATTGGCCTATGGCTGACCAAGTTGGCAGATGACTGCAAGCTGGGAACAGTCATCAATACCGAAAGTGATGTGGACGTCCTACAACAGGGTCTCACCAAAACAAATGACTGCTGCCAGAAACATGGCCTCAAGCTGAATGCCTACAGATGCATCATCATTCTCATCTGAGAAACCGACGTCCCCACATATTATCACATTAACAACAATGTCCTACATACACAATCAGTAGTGAGGCATTTGGCCACCAAGGTTGATAGCAACCTGAAGTCTGAGCACCATGTTGCTTCCATTGTGCAGAAAGCTTCATAGATGGGCCAACACAAAAGTAAGAGTATCTCATTCAGGCACAAAGAGGTAATAAGATCCATGTATTCTAACCTTATAAGGCCAATTATTTTGTACAATGCTCCCTTTGGCATGTACCTCACAAAGCACATGAAGCAGCTGGAGAGACCACAGAGGTTCCTCACTGGGAGAATCCAGGACCCTAAACACCTACCCTACACAAATAGGCTAACAGCACTGTTCCTCTATGCAGTTCCATACAGACTTTTCAGAGGTGACCTTTGTTTGGCATGCAAAGTAATCTAAACCCTGCCTTGATGGGACTGTTGCACATCTGAAAGTCAAGGCCCACTCAATCAACCTGTAGGCACAGCATCCACCTGGTCTGTGATATCAATACTGCTTGTTATTATGACAGATATGTGACCCGCAGACTCCCCCATCTGTGGAATGAACTCCCTGTCCACTTCAAGCCAATTGCCTCAATACCCCTTCTGAAGTGCTCCCTGTATAAGTGCATGAGAAACAGAAAATACAGTCCTGTGATTCCACCTGTGTCCTTGCTGGACAAGGGCTCTGGTGCTGACAAGTCTTAACATGGGCTACACTGTCATCTATGAGGGTTATAAGGGCTTCAGGTCCAATAGCCTAGTAACCTCATATCATCCTATCAACCTATAAACAAATGTCTGTCACTGGTTAACTACATTACTCTATACTGCTCTACCACTGATATACCTGAAAATCACAGTGCTATATGGAATATATAATAACATATATAATGGACATCGTTGCTCAGTAGAATGCACTCTGTACCCACGCCCATACCTCTCAAACTCTTAGAGCAAGAAATCTGGACAAGGTCATAAATAAAAGTGGAACAAAGGCCCAAAAATAGGTATGATATTTAAATATTGCTCTCACGAACTTAGAAAGTTGATGGAGTAACAGGTTTTGCATTAGCATGAATTTTCAGAAGGTTATGAAGTCTGAAACTCAAATGTTCTGCCATTATTTTCAAACTTAAGTCTTTAATTATTTGCCACTAACTTGCCATAAAACCACAATTTTAAGAAAAACAGACCAAAATTATGAGACAAATATCTAGACATTCTGCAAAAAAACTGTACAGTTGAGAGGTATGAGTCACACCAGGATATGACTTTTCAGTCAAGAAGAATAACATACAAGGAGGTGATCCCCAGCCAGTATATCACTCAGGTGCTGGACTGTTTACACAGCTTCATCAGCCAATCGGTTGTAGCCACACCTCTCAATTGGCTGGATCGGGCAAGAATGTCTATAGTTTGGCTCATACTTTCTGTCTGTACATCATACATCTTGTACTTCTCAGGTAAATCACTGTGATGATCTGAGGATTTCTGTCAGTAAGTAATGACACAATGCATTTCAGTGTCAGACGTCATATATATCAGAAAATGTCTGCTAAAACAAACCCTGTTACACTAGCAACTTTCCACATTAATAAGAACAGTATTTACAGTATCTCCCTGTGTTTGGGACAATTTCCCCTATTTTGGTAGGCTATCTCCAGATTCCTTGGACATAACTGTGGAAGCATGGAGGTGTTTAAGTGAAATGGCAGTGGAGTTTTTAACTAGATTGTTTAATGAAATCTTGGAAAGTGAGAGGATGCCTGAGGAATGGAGAAAAAGTGTTTTGGTAACAATTTTTAAGAATAAGGGTGATGTGCAGAACTGTAGTAACTACATAGGGATTAAACTGATCAGTCACAGCATGACGTTATGGGAAAGAGTAGTGGAAGCAAGGTTAAGAAGGGAGGTGATGATTAGGGATCAGCAGTATGGTTTCATGCCTGGAAAGAGCACTACAGATGTGATGTTTGCTCTGAGAGTGTTGATGGAGAAGTACAGAGAAGGTCAGAAGGAGTTGCATTGTGTCTTTGTGGATTTAGATGCAGACATAATTCTCTAAGTGTAGGAGCATGCCCAGTATGACCTTCTATAGAAAGAGTGTGACTCCATTCCAGAGATAGTTATACTATGGTTCGGGGATTTGTGTGCTACAGCCATATCTCTCAACCTGTTAGTCCAAGGAATCTGGAGATCTTCTTCTTCTTCTTTCAGCTGCTCCCGTTAGGGGTCGCCACAGCAGATCAACTGTTTACATTTCTTCCTGTCCTCTGCATCTTGCTCTGTCACACCAGCCACCTGCATGTCCTCTCTCACCACATCCATAAACCTTATCTTAGGCCTTCCTCTTTTCCTGTTACCTGGCAGCTTAATCCTTAGCATCTTTTTCCCAATATACTTTGCATCCCTCCTCAGCACATGTCTAAACCAATGTAATCTTGCCTCTCTGGCTTTGTCTCCAAACCTTCCAACCTGGGATGACCCTCTAATATACTTATTCCTAATCCTGTCTATCCTAGTCACACCGAGTGCAAATCTTAACATCTTTAACTCTGCCACATCCAGCTCTGACTCCTGCCTTTTTGTCAATGCCACTGTCTCCAACCCATATAACATAGCTGGTCTCACTACCCTCTTGTAGACCTTCCCTTTCACTCTTACTGGTACCCATCTGTTACAAATCACTCCTGACACTCTTCTCCACCCATTCCACCCTGCCTGTACTCTCTTCTTCAATGCTCTTCCACATTCACCATTACTCTGAACTGTTGATCCCAAGTACTTAAACTCGTCCACCTTTACCAACTCTACTCCCTGCATCCTCACCATTCCTCTACCCTCCCTGTCATTTACACACATATATTCTGTCTTAGCCCTGCTGACCTTCATTCCTCTGCTGTCTAGAGTATATCTCCACCTCTCCAGAGTCTCCTCAACCTGATTCCTACTCTCACTGCAGATCACAATGTCATCTGCAAACATCATAGTCCACGGGGCCTCCTGTCTGATCTCATCTGTCAACCTGTCCATCACCGCTGCAAATAAGTAAGGACTCAGAGCTGATCCTTGATGTAATCCCACCTCCACCTTAAACGCATCTGTCACTCCCACTGCAGTCCTCACCACTGTCACACTACCCTCGTACATATCCTGTACCACTCTTACATACTTCTCTGCCACTCCCGACTTCCTCATACAATACCACAACTCTTCTCTAGGCACCCTGTCATATGCTTTCTCCAAGTCTACAAAGACACAATGCAACTCCTTCTGACCTTCTCTGTATTTCTCCAATAACACTCTCAGAGCAAACATTGCATCTGTAGTGTTCTTGCCTGGCATGAAACCATACTGCTGATCACTAATCATCATCTCCCTTCTTAACCTAGCTTCTACTACTCTTTCCCATAACTTCAAGCTGTGACTGGTCAATTGTATCCCTCTGTAGTTACTGCAGCTCTGCACATCACCCTTATTCTTAAAGATAGGTACCAAAAACACTTTTTCTCCACTCCTCAGGCATCCTCCGACTTTCCAAAATTTCATTAAACAATCTAGTTAAAAATTCCACTGCCATTTCTCCTAAGCACCTCCATGCTTCCATTGGGATGTCATCTGGGCCAACAGCCTTTCCAGTCTTCATCCTCTTCATAGCTGTCCTTACTTCCTCCTTGCTAATCTGTTTCACTTCCTGATTCACTATCCCCGCATCACCCAACCTTCTCTCTCTCATTCTCTTCATTCATCAGCCTCTCAAAATACTCTTTCCATCTACTCAACACACTCTCCTCTCTTGTGAGTACCTTTCCCTCACTATCCTTTATCACCCTTACTTGCTGCACATCTTTCCCAGCTCTGTCCCTATGTCTAGCCAATAATAGTATATACAACAATAGTAAATGCTCTAAAATATACTCTATATTTCCAAAATGTTTGAGAAGCACAGTCAGAACACAAGGAGATTCAGGCAAAAAAGATTTTTTTTTTTGAAAGGGAAAAAGTAGAAATAGAAGGCCTTATCAAATGTTCTCTCTGTATTAGGTAGAATGAGCTAATGACACTAGACTGGGAGGAATGTCCCAGATCAGATTTACAGTAGGGGTGGGCAACTGTAAAGCCACCAAGTATAACAACAAGACACCAACAGGGAAGGAGGGTGGGGACAATACTAAAGCTATTAGCCTACAGACACAGTAAGCACTACAGAAAGCCACAAAATGAAAGTTTTTTAAACATATAAAGATTTGTAAAGATACAGAATGCTTTTAACTGCAAACAAATCAGTTAGTGAGTGTGAAACATATCCCCTGTGCCTGTTATGTGTGTTTGTTATACCATTTTAAGGACAGTTGACTCCCTCCCCATGCCATTACTTTAAAGAGACAGTTAAAGGCATCTGCCTTACATGCACCATGTTAAACTATACAGGCCATACCAGTCATCTGTATGGATGTATACTGAATATCCAGATGTTTGCAACCTATATGTGGTCTGTGTCCCCTAACAATGGGCATTTATGAGTAGTCATTGCCAAATATGTCACAGTTACCATAGTGACAGACATGTCAGCACTAGACTTCGTACCTGTCTGAAACATCATGCTGATACAAAGTCTGTTACTCTATCACTTGTCCAGATATGTAAGAGCAATATATGAGACCAGTTGCTATTTTGGGTGTTTTATCCCACCATCCATGAAGACATTCCCAAGATTACTTGTTGTAAGAGGTAGTAAGTTATGTCCCCAGCATATAATCTCTGTGGTGCATGTAATGTGTATCTAGCACTATAGTACATACAAGTGGACACGTAGGGTTACTAATCTATTTGCAACTGTGTATGGGTGGCACAGTGGTGCAGCGGTTAACGTTGTCGCCTCACAGCAAGAGGTTCTCCGGTTCGATTCTCGGCTGGGGTGCCTTCTGTGTGGAGTTTGCATGTTCTTCCTGTGTTCGCGTGGGTTTCCTCCCACATTCCAAAGACATGCATCTGGAGCATTTATCCCCGGGCCTCTGCTGAAAACAGGCTCTGTGGAACCTAGTCGGACTTTCCGGTCAACAAATGATAAATAAATAAATAAATAAAAAATAAAAATGTGTTTCTGTAGGCATATCCCCTGTGGCTGTCTTTACTATGTGTATGTGATGGTGATACCATTTTGTGTGCCTCTTCCACCCTGTTAACTCCCCCATTGCCAACCTAGTTGCAGCCTCTACAGATGTCACCACCTTACAAGCACAGTTACACAGTTTCTAACACAAAGGTACTGTGGTGCATGCAATAGTCATATCACTATGTATTGCACATAAATAGATAGGTGGGTCATCTAATATGAGAAGTGTCAACTCTGTGTGCATGTGTATTTCAATGCATGTCCCCACGCAGCAGCGTGTGTGTGTTTCAGGTGGCTCTATCATGTTAAGGGCCGCTGAACACACCATTGGCAATCCTAACAGCCCCTGCAATTGTCACCTACTTGAACAGTAGTAAGACCAAACAAAGCAAAGAGCTGCAGCACCAACAAATCCACTAGAAACAAGCAGCAAACAGGCAGGGAAACCAGCTAAGTGCACCAACTCACAATAAGGAAAACGAACCCTTCAATTCAATGACCACGCTCCTGTAGAAAACAGTTTATTTTAACGTATCACAACTGTAGCAACATTTTCGTTGTTGAAAAAACAACTTCTTCAGATAAAATCCACTCTTCTCCACAAGGTCTTTATAACAACCTACTAAATTGATTAATTACATAATTAATGCTTAAAGCAACCCATACAAAATAAAAATTCCTTACAAAAATGCATCCCAAGCACTAAAATATTCACATAAATTCAATTAATCTTAATATTATATACATCAAATATTGCACATATAAAAACACATAAATACACATAAATCAAAACCTCATAAAGTCATATTTAATTATAAAATAAACTAAACATCTCTTAAAATAGAAATGCCTAATTGTTGTATTACTACATCAACATAATTCCATACAAGAAACTGTATAAAATGTTGTATGTTTTAATCGGTAATACTAAAAATAACAAAACACAGTGTTAAATAACTTTAAATATATATATATATGATGAACAAATGAACAAAAAGTTATATTTAAAATCTTCATGTGTACTTTATAAACTCATTGTATATATGCAACACAAACATTGATATTTTGCTTGAATACTGCTTATCTATCTCACAATTGTTCTGCTTTCAATTTCAAATAAGGGACAATAGAAATGGAATCATTCAGCCCAGGTGGCTTATTTGATTCCAAAAGAATCTGCCAACATGTTTCTTTGTGAGACAATAATGCAGGCCAATTGCCCCCCCTATTACATTGTACAACTGATTCCAGAACAAAGAACTTAAATGTTGCTCCTTCACAGACTTTGGTGTGCCTATATAATGCATTGGTGTCAACTTTTCTTTGAATATCATAGACATGTTCATATACACGCCTCTTTAGCTGCCTCTCCGTCTTGCCACCATAAAATGCCTGGCAAGAACGGCAGGCTGCTAGGTACACCAAACCCTTAGAATTGCAATTAAAAAAGTTGTTGGACCACAATCTCCTATTTCTGCTTTCCAAGTATATACTTTCCTGATCCATAATATACTTGCATTGTGTACAACACCCGCAGCGAAACGTCCCTTTCCTCTGCATGTTCATACCCCTCAACCTTGAACTTTGTTCTAAAGTCCTCTTTACGTTAAACCCTTTTCTATATACAGTTTTGCAGGCTAGATCTTTAAGATTAGTCAAATCAGTGAATTCCCTAAAGTCCCGGAATTCTTTCTCAATAATGTGTCTAATCTGTCCTGCATGCTCACTGTATTGTGTAATAAACAACTGCTCAGGGCCCGATTTTTCAAAAGATCCATGGGATAGGTCACCTTGCAAAACCGTCTTAATCTTCCCTAGGATGGGGGCAAACCTACTGTTTCTAAGTTTCCTGACCTCATCATATACAGAATTAATCAATCCTATAGGGTACCCTCTGTCCAGAAAGAATGACCTTAATTTATCCCCCTCTATACCAAAATCATGGTCTTCTGATGTCATGCGTGACACCCTTACAAATTGTCCCTTTAAAATAGATCTTTTTTGAAATTTTGGGTGTGAGCTTGAATAGTGTAGATATCCATTAGAGAATAAGGGCTTCCTATAAATGCAAGAACTAAAACGTTCACCCATTTTACTAAGGGTAACATCTAGGTAGTTAACCTGTTCAGCAGATACACTGTGGGTAAAACATAAAAAATCCATTGTAGTGTGTAAATAGGCAACAAATTCTTCTATAAGATCTTGTGGCCCAGTCCAGAAAATGCAGATGTCGTCCAGGAATCTAGTATAGTGCATCCAATACTTGGAAAATTCACTATGCATGACAAATTTTTGTTCCCAGACCGACAATATAATATCTGCATACGTGGGAGCACAATTAGCTCCCATAGAAACCCCTGAAATCTGCTGGAAATATTCCCCAGAAAAATAGATGTAATTATACTTGAGTACCATTTCCAATAAATGTAAAACCAAGTAAACATCGTTGTTGGTAACACCCTTGCAACCCCATAACGCCTCCTCCATCCACTCTAACCCAACACTATGGGGTATCACTGAAAATAGATCGACCACATCTATTGTAACAAAAATTATATCAGGCCTAAAGAGATCAGAAGTAACCCCTCGCAAAAATTCCCATGAGTCCTTCAAAAGGTACTCTTGCTTTCCCCACAATTGTTTCAGCTTCCAATCCAGGAATTTGGATAAATTGTGGGTCTTAGACCCCTGGGCTGCTACAATAGGGCGCATGGGGGGATCTTCCACATTTTTATGAACCTTAGGTACCCCGAAAATAACGGGCACCTTAGGATGTGTGTTCTCCAAAAAATTATAAAGGTCTACCTCAATAATTTCCTGATCCAAAAGATCTTTGAGCGCCAGATCGATTTTTTTTAGGAGATGTTTACCTCATTCAAAGAAACTGTAGTGTACTTGGTACTATCCAACAAAAGGCTATGCATTTTAGCTTCATATATCAGTTGGTCCATTATAACCGTGCCGCCCCCTTTATCTGGCTCCATCACTCGGATACTGGGATTACCCCCTAACTCTTTCAGGAGGGTAGCCTCAGCCATGCTTAGATTTGAGGTATATTTAACTCTTCCCGCCTTCCTCCGGATATGTTGTTCAATCCTATCCTAACACAAAGGTACTTTGGTGCATGCAATAGTCATATCACTATGTATTGCACATAAATAGATAGGTGGGTCATCTAATATGAGAAGTGTCAACTCTGTGTGCATGTGTATTTCAATGCATGTCCCCACGCAGCAGCGTGTGTGTGTTTCAGGTGGCTCTATCATGTTAAGGGCCGCTGAACACACCATTGGCAATCCTAACAGCCCCTGCAATTGTCACCTACTTGAACAGTAGTGGCAGACACTGCAACACAACATTACTTTTGTGGTGTTTCTGTTATGTATCTAACAGTATCGTTTGTGAAACTGGGCAGGTAGAGGTTTGGCTATCAGCAGGGGCAGGTCATGAATGTGTGTGGTCATGAATGTGTGTGTGTGTGTGTGTGTGTGTGTGTGTGTGTGTGTGTGTGTGTGTGTGTGTGTGTGTGTGTGTGTGTGTCTGTCTGTATGTATGTATGTATGTATGTATGTATGTATGTACCAGCATACCTCTCAACCACTCAAAGAAAGACATCTGGTTAAAGCCATATGGGAAGCTGGAGCAAACAGCAAACATTGAGCACACACTTCACATATTGCTGTGACACATATAGGAAATAGATAGCAGAACAGGTCATGCATTTGAATGCACCTTCGAAAGGGTATGTGTTGTTACATGACAATATCCATCATTAATCTGCAATGTCAGTCTGTCATGATTTTCCAAAACATTGGCCAGTAAACCACAAGTTTTTGACAGATGGAAAGAAATTATGTGTCAGACATCAGGGCAATCTGCAGACATATGCAGAGGTCAGATATATGGCCACCATCTGTACCCATACCTCCCATGCTTTCAGAGCAAGAAATGTTTACAAAGCCATAAATAATGGGGTGACAAAGGCCACATAAAGGGGACACTTTTCAAATATTGCTCCTACAGACTTATAAGGGTGATAGAATAACATGTTTTGCACTAGCACAGATAGTCTGAAAGGTGTGAAGTCTGCAACTCATAATGTCCGTCATTATTTTTTGACATCAACTAGCAATGATTTGGCAATGATTTGCCAGAAAAACACAGGTTTATGAGAAAATGGACCAAAAATATGAGGCAGGAATCTGGACATTCGGTGAAAATCTGTATAGTTGAAAGGTATGTCTGTACCACCCTGCAGGTTGCAGTCCATGTTTGGCAAGGTGTAACCTGTGACAATTGAAACAGTGAAAAGAGGTCCCAAGACTGTATGACAAGAAACAATTTCATACAGTTCTTTTTTGATTGCATAGAGCAGTTATTGCACATCAGAAGCACCTTAATGTTATGAGAAATACTGTAAGCTAAGGTAATGTCACACAAAAAAAGGTGTCATAGTAGCAAACCAGAGGAAGCCCTGTGTGTTGCACTTGCCATGGGCATGCTATGTCCTGCCAATGTCACATTACTAAACGTTGTGCCCCACACTCTACATTTGATAATGTCACACACATGTTGTGTGTTGTCTATATGTGTGCAATATGTAGACATGTGAAGGCTCTGTGACTACCTGGTGCCCACAAGATAGGTGAATCTGTTGGAGTTAAAGAAATGGCTAGGCTTGTGAGAGACCTAATGCCAGTACTCAAGTAACCTCCTCTGTATGTATGAGCCTGTGGTACTACAGAACACCCAGGTGACATATATGAAGGCTAGCTGACTGTGTCAAGGGGTATGTATGCAAGGTCACACTGTCTGCCCCCAGTGTCTCTCACACATTGTTGCATCCATACACACCTGGTAAACATGTACATATACAGCTGTACCTTGGCTATTAAAAGGTCACTGTTTCCACTCTGCCATACTCATTGTTAGTAATGTCAGAAGGCCCACATCCTACAGACACAAAGACACCTGGAACACAAACAGAATACAGTATGTGAGACTACAGTCAGTCAGCAGTACTAACAGCAATAATGCATCATGGCAAAAAAGGTACATACACTTTGATGTGTACCCATAACATTTGCCAGCAGACAGCACCTTACGCAGCATTACATTACAACACTGTACTATATTCACCCTGTGCATCAAACCCAAATTAGCATGTCCCTGCATTGATGGTATGGATAACAGGGATGTGGCACAGGTATCATCATATGCACAGGGTGTGGTGTGGGTTTGCCAGAGGCATAGGCTGGGCCATATGGTTGACATCATGTGTGTGTGTGTGTGGGGGGGGGGGGTTGCCAGAGGCATAGGCTGGGCCATATGGTTGACATCATGTCTGTGTGTATGTGTGTGTGTGTGTGTGTGTGTGTGTGTGTGTGTGTGTGTGTGTGTGTGTGTGTGTGTGTGTGTGTGTCTGGAGGGATGGAGGGATGGTGTTCAACTGGGCCATGCAAAGGAGCTGTATGTGTCTGGTGGTGACCTGCCAGATAGAG
Source organism: Protopterus annectens (assembly GCF_019279795.1). Lineage (NCBI taxonomy): Eukaryota > Metazoa > Chordata > Ceratodontiformes > Protopteridae > Protopterus > Protopterus annectens. The sequence goes on from NC_056740.1 coordinate 131,731,654, forward strand.
ATGTGTGAGTGTTTGTATGCACACAGTCAAGCCATGTGGTTGCCCTATACAGAGGTATGTTGGACAGCCATGGACCGTACATGGCAGGATGTACAGTTCACCATCTCTGGCCATGGACATGGGAACTGGTTCTGCCAGGAGTCTCAGTGGCAGCACCAGCCCCAAGGCCAGATGCAGTACTACTCCCTGCTCATGACGGCTGTCTGCTGGATCCATGTCCCTGACGGGACTGGCCAGGACCAAGTGCCCATGGCCTACTCCATTATAATGTGGACCACACCCTCCCTTCAGTAGTGCTGGTGATACTGCCACTAAGGGAGTGTGAATGTGCTTGGCCATGTGGACTCTCAGCTGATCTTGTTGCTGACTTATGTCCATGTGGCTGATGCCCTACTCCCACCATATGCTCAAGCAAAGACATTTCACGATCAAGCAATGACAATGTCTCACCCCACCATCTATCTACAACATCAGCATAATAACATATGACATCACCAAGGCCATGGAGGTCATCATGCATGGCAGGAAGTGTTGCACTCATGTCCCTGAGCATCGGTCTGGTGTTGCATTCAGAACGTGCTTGTGCCTCCATGATGGACCAAAACATGCATCTGGTAACACATGCTGTGACAATTGCGACAGGGCCTTGATTGACAGCAGCCTCCTTTGAGCACTCTTATCCATCTGCCTGTGTGGGATCTTGCTACTCTCTGGCTATGGCTACCCTCCAATTGTCCATTATCTGTGGTTGCTGGGGACTGGGTATGTGTGGGCATACTGACTGTGTGCGGGGACATTGTGGGTGAAAGTGGGATACCAACCAATGGCACAGATTCAGCCCCTGACAACCCCACCTGTGCCTCACTATGACCACCATCATCATCAGAATCTGCAAAGACACTAACATCAGGATGTGATGGGGAGAGACACCAACCCCCATGTTCACCTATGAGGGGAAGACAACATATGTAAATTAATATCTGCACTATAATGTTTGCTGACACACCCACACACACACGAACACACACACACACACACACACACACACACACACACACACACACACACACACACACACACACACACACACATGCACAGACACACACACGTGCCGTGCACACACACGTGAGGTGGCACAAAGGCATTATACAGACCACACAATTTTTGAATGATGACATGCATGACACACAATCAGACCACAACAGACACACTCTGGACAGGTCCACAGCAACATGCAGTGCAGCTATGTCCACTTGATGTTGCTACTAATATACACCTCTGAGATATGTGAGGAGTGGCAGTATGTGATGGACCTTCACCTAACACAAACTGCGACCATGTACACAATATTAATGTACCCCTGTATAGCACAGTGGCAACACCTACAGAAATGTATGTGCCAATATGTTACAGCTCCTGCAAATAGGCTCCTGTAATGACCACTGTGATGCACTTCAGTTAACCCCACCACAAGTGATCTTAGCATGCCTAGGGTATTGGTTAGCCACAACAAGACATTTCCAAACTCACTGGCTTCAGGCAGCTGTTCTCCAGCCAGATCAGTGGGACCTATGTAGTTGTGGGGGAGAGGCATTGTCAGCACATTCACATGCAGCATTGGTACAGGATAAATGACGCATTTCTGAACATGAACAGTAAAAGCTCTGATACTACACAATTTGCTGTCATTCACTTTAGATGTGGACTTGTGTGCATTATGAAACGCCACCCGCAAATGCAGTTTGACTTGACGTATGCATCTAGATACTCCAAGGATGCCAGTATGAATGATATAGTATTGAAGTGATGTTCACTGGGGCCTTACCTGGATGATCCTCGCTTGTTGTCTGGGTGCCACCCACCTCCACGACATAGGTGTGTATGGTTTCTTGGGGTGCGGTAGCTGCCCCAAAGTTGGTGAGGAACTCCTCTGTTGGTATCAGTGTGACTTGCATAGCAGGACCCCCACCTGTGGCTGTACAGTCCCTGGCCACAGCTGCAGCCCTTTGCCGGGCATGGTGGATAAGGTCAGTGGCCCTGTGCCTGACCTATTCATAGGTTCACCTATGCTGACTCAGATTGTTAACAGTTGCCACTAGTTTTGTCCACAGGGTGGTTCATTCTTGCAGCTGCTGTCTGCTCCTTCTGAACATGACTGTGTGATACAGTGTTAGGGCATCCAGAATTGCTGCAGTCTCAGTGTCAGAAAAGGCTGGTTGGCACTGTCGAGACATTCCACCTGAAAGACATGAACTGGGAAACACATCACAGGACCTCATACATTGGGCACCATTATGTACAGATTCTGCACATTCATGTTTGCTAGCACTATCCAACACTAACACACACACATTATGCCCCTGCCATCTAGTAGCACAGTATATGTGTGGGTAGTTTCACCATACTGGAATTACAGCATGCATTGCACTCCTGATTCTAATGTTTCATGTTCCTCCCAATGAGGACCATTAATGTGCAGAGTAGCTACCTATATCTTTGGAGGTATAACATGGTCAACTGGATGGTTAACGGCACATGCCCCCTTGGGATACCACATGTCCTTTTTGGATGGGGACATCAGCTGCTGCCTTGCATACATGTGGGCTAGCATGTGGCCTAGGGATATGGCTGATCAGGGTCCACAGCATAGTAATCTGGTATGGTATACAAAATACCATAAGTCACATGTTTGCTGTGACAGACTGTGTTGTTATATGTCCATACATATCAGTGCCATCGGCTGCTGAGTGTCTCCTATGGGTAGCGTTACAGTACCATATCTTCAAGCCTACATCCCAAAAATAGGTGAGTGCTCCTACAGGTGCATGTGGACATTCCAGGAACATCTGAGCTACACAATAACTGAGATCAGGACATATGTTTTGTAGGGTGACCTCATATGTGTCTGACATCTTCAGTACCCAGATGTTTGTGGAATGCATACATGTGCCAGAAAGATGTAGACCCCCCCCCCCATCAGACAAATGTGTATTTCTGCACACCAGTTGAACAATACATGATGTTTGTCCACATAGTTTGGGGAATGTGTCTGTGGCATGCGAGACACCTGGGGGCACAGTGATGGTACCTGACTATCTGGTACTGTATCCATTCCCTTACATTCTATGCTCAGTATGTACTCACTGCTGCTGACCCAGTGCCAGCATCCACCCACTATTACTACCTGTAACTTGCTGTCCTGCTGCAGGGGTCACCAGAACCTATGAACCTATGTCTGTTCTTTGTCAGTATGGCACACTGTATTTACATTCTTGCAGCTCAGTCATACCTCTCAACCTGTTAGAGCAAGACTTCTGGACAAAGGCACACATAAATGGGGGTAAAGGCCCAAAAATAGTGAGACTTTATAAATATTGCTGTAACACACTTAGACAGTTGATAGCAAAATAGGTTTTGCATTCACAGGAATACTCTGAAGGATATGACATCTGACATTCAAATGTATGCTATTATGTTATGACTTCAGTCTTTAATGCTTTGCCAGAGATTTGTCAGACAAAAACACAACTGTATGAGAAAAATGACTCCAAATATAAGGCAAACATGGTCAGTCTGCAAAACTCCGGACAGTTGAAAGGTATGAGCTCAGTATATAACATATAGTTCAACACACACTTCTGCACCAGTTGTTTACTATGCACATACCCTATCTAGGTCTCTTACATTTGTAAGACAAGCATATGTATCATAGTAGTATTCACAAGTGACATATGAATATTTACAACATCCCAGGTAGCTGGCCTGGCAGTGTCACAGTCGGTATTGTACAACAGACACTCCAGTAGTAGTCATATGTGAGCTGACCTTTACTGGGGTGATTCAGGGGCCAGAGTTGTGATCTATGTCACTGCAGACAGAGCCATCAGGGATGGCCGTATGTGCTGGACAGCAACATGTCAGTCCAGCAAGTCTTGTTGAGACCTATTGTCTAACTTCCTATTTCCTGTTATTGCATCCCCCCTTCTGCATTCCATTACATACTTAATTGTTTGACATACCTGTTATAGTGCTGTAGTGTTTTCTCAGAGTAATCCAGAAGTGTTGCTTTCTGGATTCGCAATCTGTCTTTGCATAGAAAGGTTCAGACCTATTTTGCATAGGCAGCAGCTTGCCTTTTGTAGATAATGCTAATGAGCCGATGATGGCCTGTGCACCATTTGGTGCCTCCCACTTGTTAATTGCATCCAGAACAGCTGTGTTGTCTTTCCATTAGCGAATGGCATGGCAACACAGTGCTATAATTAAGTCCTTCATGTGGTCCTTGCCCCTTTTCCTTGCCTGTGAGGAGAACATTATGGAGGTGTGGGAGCCACAACATCACAGAGGATAGGAGGAAATACTGTCCACTGTTTGGACTGATGTGCTGTGTCCACAGATTTGCATGCTATGTCTGCATACCTGTTAACCTCTTAGCTCAAGAAATGTTGAGAAAGCCCAGCAAAATGTGGGACAAAGTTCCAGAATTAGGGACAGATTGTAAGTATTGCTGTTATACAGTTAAAAACTTGCTAGATTAACAGGGTTTGTCTGGACATGCATTTTCTATGTGATTTGAAGTCTGACACTGATATGTATAAGACATACCTCTCAAACTGTCCAGATTTTCACAGAATGTCCAGGGGTTTGCCTCTTATGCTTGGTCTGTTCCTCAAACAATATTTTTTGGCAAATCACTAAGATGATCTGAGGACTGAAGTCACTAAATAATGATATCTATTTGTGTTTTAGACTTCATATCCTTCAGAAAAATTATGTTAAAACAAACCGTGTCACTCCAGCAACTTTTTCAGTTTATAACACCAATATTTAAAATATGTCCCTGTTTCGGGGCCTCTGTCCCCCAAATATGTCAGGCTTTGTCCAGATTTCTTGCACTAAGAAGTTGAGTAATTATTTAGTGACTTCACTACTGATATCACCCCAGTGATTTAGCAGAATACCAGAAATGTTATGAGGAAAAGGCCATAAATATGAACCCAAACTCTGGACATTCTGTGGAAATCTGTACAGTTGAGAGTGATGTATGTCTGGCCATTGTTAACAGACTTTCAAGACTGTATAGTAGTGTAGTGTGTAAATGTTTGTTGGGCTGAGTAGGGAGGGGGCAAATATGAGTGTTATAGATCCTTTTCTAGCTGACTGTGCATACTGCTACAGTTGCTGGTGGTTATCAGCTGTATATGTTTGGAGGGGCATACTAAGACATGCCCCTTAAAACCTCAGAATTCCAAGTATAGTGATTTGGGGCAGTATATATAGGAGTAGTGTGTGACCGGAAATCAGGATATGTTAGTTAAAACAGTCATTATACTGTAGAGGTCGGTTGGCTTACTGGTATGCTGCTTTGACTGTAGTGCAAATGGTTCTAGGTAGCCAGTTTCTCACTGATGTCTGTTTTCCCCTACAGTTACATCCCTGTAGTGCATGATGTATTTGCAAATGCATGAGCAATTTCCCAGAGCTGATTTGGTGTAGTGTTGTGTTACTCTGATTGTAGTTCAGAAGGTGCTGGGTGAAATGCTTGGCAGCTCAGTGTTTTTTCCCTAATGTTACATGACTGCACTCATACCTCTCAACTATCCAGATGTTTATAGAATTCCCTGATGCTTGGCTCATACCTTTGGTCTGCTTTCCATAACTGTTGTGGATTTCTGACAATTCACTGGGATGATATGAGAAGCATTTGGATCTCAGACTTGAAATATTTCAGAAAATATATGTTAAAACAAATCGTGTTACAGTAGCAACTTTCTAATGTTGTAAAATCAATAATTAAAATATGTCCCTATTCCTAGGCCTTTACCCCCCACTTTGTTGTCAGGCTTTGTCCAGATCTCTTGCACTAAGAAGTTGAGTGTAGATATATATATATATATATATATATATATATATATATATATATATATATATATATATGTATATATATATATATATATATATATATATATATATAGGTCCACTTCTAAATCTCAAAATACTGAGTTGAAAATCTTGAAAGTTCAAAATACTGAAAACTCAAAATACTGAATTTCATAATATTGAAAAAAAACAGAGTATACCAACACTTGCAATATTCCAGCAAAACTACATAACAAAACATATTATTCTTCTCCAACTATAAGCAGGGGGGCAAGGCCCCCTGCATTCCCCATGTGGGGGCTGCACCCTCCACACCCCCTGCTACTTAAATATATCAACTCCAAGATCACACTGCACAGAAGAAAATGACAAACATACCATTACATGGTTCATGACTGCCTGTTTTAACCTTAGTTATGTTCCATTTTAATTTGCTATACAACAGAACTCATCTTAGTGTAGTAAAATGTGATCTTGGAGTTGATATATTTAAATAGCAGGGAGTGTGGGGGGTGCAGTTCCCTATATGGGTTGTGCAGGGGGGCTTGCCCCCTTGCTAATAGTTAGAGTAAACTAATATGCTTTGTCTTTTATTTGTTTCTCTATGTACTTCTGGTGGAGTATACTAAGTGTTAGTATCCTGTAGTTTTTTTTTTTTGATATTATGACATTTAGTACTTTGAGTTTTCAATATTTTGAACATTCAAGATTTTGGACTCAGTATTTTGAATTTCGAGATTATGAGCTTTCAAGATTTAGCAGTGGACATATATATATATATATATATATATATATATATGTATATATATATATATATATATATATATATATATATATATATATATATATGTATATATATATATATATATATATATATATATAAAACATTATTAATTTCAGCGTGTTTTTCCCCTAATGTTAGATTAGCACATACATAACTGTTAAACTGTCAACCTGGAATGGTATGGAGCACACTGTGACAACTCTGGATACATGACTAGAGGTGACCCGTACATGTCAGGGTTACATATATGACAAAGAAGGGGTACCTTGCACTGATGTTGAGTGAGTGTGCTACTGGCATACTTCACCTGGATTCATATCTGTATCCAAGGTTATTGGCAGTGGTGAACACTAGCCATGACAGCCTGACACTTAAGAGACATGTATTGGGAAGAGTGCATGGTGTATGTACCTTTTCTGCTGCCATTTGCAGGCATGGGGTTGGATAGTGCAACAGTTGCACAAGGTTTATTAGTACACCCTTCATATAGCTACTACAAAGACTTCTTTACCTGTAAGACCAGTGGAGAAAATATCTGTTAACACTACCTGACTATTTCTACAAATATTCAAGATTTCTTGAGTTCAAATATGCAACTATCTTAGTACCACTCCCTGGATTCAAACTATGGTCTGGGTGTGGAAAAATGGTCAACAAAGCTCTTTCTCATCACACTGAGCTACTGGGGAACTGCTGTTTCTTGCTTGACTGATTTCTCCCTAATACTCTCTTGGATAGACAGTCTGAATTTGTAATCTAAGTGTAGTGTCACAAAAGACTGTGGTGACAGTTGAACATACATTCCTGAGATTCCTGCATGACAGATAGTTAGTGTACTGTGCATTAATCCTTTGAAATAATATGATCTGGAATGCAAAGGTTAACACAAGGCATGCTACAGGAGACACACTATAATACATTACACATTACTATTCAAGGTTCAGATGTTAGTGCAGGACATATTTCATATTTCATTTATATCTTGTTTTACAACTCCAGAATCTACAGTTTTGCATAACAGCTGGTTCTCAGAACAACCTGAGCTAATGCATGCTGTCAAAGCCAGATTTGCTGTGAAGACCCGGTACACATTCTATTTCTACAACAATATACCAGAGTAAACACAACAGTTTGTGGTATAAATCTTTATTTGAGTAAAATGACACAGTGCATTATTACAGTTGTGATTCTGTTTTCAGTAGTACTGCACATCCTGTAGATTAATATTGGATTGAAAAATGTTATTTATTCAGTACAATCAGAACACACTATACCTACTGGCAGTACACAATGTCTTCTTCTTCTTCTTTCAGCTTTTCCCAATTAGTGGTCACCACAGCGGATCACCTGTCTGCTCATGATTGGCAGTAGAGTTTTATAGTGTCGAGTTGCCAGCCCGGTGCCCAACCTTCCACGGAAGGCACACACATGCACACACTCACACCTAGGGCCAATTTAGAGTTTCCAATCCACCTACACATGTCTTTGGGATGTGGGAGGAAACCGGAGCACCAGGAGGAAACTTTTATTTATTGTACTTTATACTGCAAGATAGATATGTACTCATCAGCCCCTCAGCATAGCCTTGACAGTCTGTCTGCATGGGCCTTCATGTTGTTAGCTCTCACTTCTGCAGCGATAGGGGAAGAAATAAACATTATGCATACCTCTCTATCACATACTCAGTTAGAATTTGGTACAGTTATGGATGAGATACTTACTAACTACTGGGGTATTCCGGTCCCGAGCATCTTGGATTAATTGGGCCAAGAACACCTGATTCCTACATTTTAGGTCAGAATAATGATGCCATATCTGCTCACCAGTTTGGGGGATTCCAGTGACACTGGTGAGATCATGAGAAAGATGGCCCCAGGCCTCCACTTTGTACTGTGAGCCCTGGTACTGGACCTGCAGCAGTCTGTCATCATGGTGTTCAACAAGGAGCCCAGCCATGACCCTGGACTTCAAAATGCCCCAGCGCTGCACTCGAAAGCACATTCCCTCTCCAATGCAAGACATAGTTCCTGCAGTGATCAAATTACAACAGGTTCTGGCTGCATTCCTGACTGTGCAGTTTAAATAAGGCCATATTCCCCACCCTTTGCCGTCATTGGACCATTTTGAAAATGTTGAGCACAGCTCAGCAGTGTGCAAATCTGCTAAGCTGAATTGAACAGTGCTTAAAGGGGTAAATGTTGAGCAGTGCTTAGCAGTGTGCAAATCTGCTTAGCTGAGCTCAATGCTGTTTATAATTAACTTCTAAGCAATGCTCAAACTGGCTAAGCAAAGGTAAGCACTGCTAAGCATTGCTCAGTTTTCATTTTAGATCTACAAATTAATTAATCATTACTGGCATATTATTAAGTGTATATAATTTACTTTAAATGATGTCCCCCATGTGCTTTCATTACATTACCTTGGGGTGTGACTATACTGTATGGGACATGCCTGCTCAACTTGGTCAACTTCTTTGAGTCAGTCACCAAAGCTGTGGATGAAGTCAAGGTGGTTAATACAGCCTAACTGATCTGGCCAAGGCCTTTGATACCATTCCCCACTCAGGAATCATAGAAAAACTCACTAAGCTACACATCAACCCTAATATCACTAGGTGGGTTACAAATGGGCTCACAGATAGAACCCACAGTGCAAAAGTAGCTGATTCCAAGTTAGACTGCAGAACAGTCACAAGTGGAGTCCCACAGGGATCGGTCCTGGGTCCTCTCCTGTTTGGTATCTACTTCTCAGAAGTTCAGGCCAACACGAAGGGGCTCTGGCTGACAAAGGTTGCAGATGATTGCAAGTTGGGAGCCATTATTAACTCCACAAGTGATGTTGACATCCTACAGAAAGGACTCACTGAGACCAACTACTGGTGTCAGAACTATGGCCTTAAGCTCAATGCCAAAAAAATGTGTCATCATCCCTTTTGGGAAAAACCCAGTTCGCATGAACTATCACATTGATGGTAGTCCACTGAACACAGAAGGCATTATAAGAGATCTGGGAACACAGGTTGGCAGCAATCTCCCCTTTGATCACCACACTGCCACTGTGGTAAAGAAGGTCCTTCTATGTGGCACATCTCATTACTAAGAGTTTTGCATCCAGAAAGAAAGAGGTCATTGTCTCTCGTTACACTTCCCTCATTAAGCCAATCATTGAGTACAATGTACCATTTAGCATGTACCTCACTAGACACCTGCAACATCTGGAAAGGCATAAATGTACCTCACAAAGAGGATCCTAGGCCTTAAACACTTGTCTTATATGGACAGACTCAAAAAACTCCAAATATTCTCTGTCTCATATTGCCTACTTAGAGGTGATCTCTGCTTGACTTACAAAGTCATGTCTGACCCAGCTCTGTTAGAAATGCTACATCTAAAGAAATCCCAATCCCTCCACACCACATGTCTAGAGACCTCACCCTCATTACCACAATCAACAGAACGTGCTGGAGGGACAGGTTCATAACCCAGAGACTGCCCATGCTATGGAATACATGTCAAACACAGCACCTCACTGGTCCTCTTCAAGAGAAATCTTGATGACTGGATGGGAAATAGAAAATTCACCCCATGGATCACTCCAGTGGTTCTACTCGAAAGAGGCACTGGAAACTAAGGTCAGGTGGCACGATGCCAGGGTAATCCTATGGGCTAGGCTTGTAAAGGCTCCAGAGACATTAGCCTAATACACACCTATGAACTTGTGTTTACATGGGTGATTTCACATCTTATATCCACTGACACTTCAATTTTGGACCAGCTACACTACTCTGGTTAACAAATATCAATTGCTACATCATTAAAAAAATAAAGAAAATATTTAAGAATGCTTTCCCATGTAAAAATGAATGGCTTGACATGGTACTCAAACCATGAACTGGTGCATACAAAGCCAGAACTTTAACCACTACACTATATCACCACTGAGGTTTTTAGCTATACATTTGTATTTAGCTCCTCTAAGACGTTGAAGCAATGCTGAGCAAAGTGCCACAATGCACAAACACACTCAGCTACACTTAAACTTCACATATAAATTTAAAAAAATGAATACATGTATTTAATATAGATATTTCCTCACTATTTACATATCAACATGTCAGCTGCAGGGCACATACTCTTCATGACACTGTAATGCAAAAAACTGTTTTAGTCTATGATCTTTCTAATTTTGTAAGGGAAATATTTAAAATGTTCTCTTATTGTTGTCCCTTTGTCCCACTTTTATTTTAAGGCTTTGTCCAGATGTCTTGCTCTAGGGGATAACAGGTGTGTGTCCGAGGACACTATTTAACTATGAAGTGCTGTACGGTACTTTGACAATACATGGGGTGAGTTACAGTTCCTGCCACACACACACCCTACTTTGCATTGCATTGACAGATCTTGCTTTTCAGTGTCTGTGGACACTGTTCACATTCTAAAGTGTCGTACTTTGACAGCGCTGGGGGCATGTTACAGATCTGTGAGCAGTACTGCAACATGCCCCCTGCACTGATTCAGTGTTTGTGTCCGCAGACCAATCTCAGTAGCGTGCCTTCATTAATATGAAAGGCACGCTACTGAGCGGGGGATGCAGATGTGAACACGATTCACTCTATGTAGGAATAACACTATTCCTACATGGGGTTTATTGAATCTGTGGAGTTAATACCATAACAGAACTGGTTTCCAGTCATTGTTTTTTAACCATGGTTCATAAGCAATAACTGCATTAATCTTGGAGGAATGCAAATTTTCCAAAAAATAAAAACCTTTATTGTTAATGCTCCTACCATTAACAACCATCAGGGATGCATCATATGTTGCTATCTGTAAACTGTTAAATTTTTGACCTGGCAAAAATCTTGCCTTGATTTTGTCAAATATTGTAAAATATCTGTTGCAAAATTTTCTTCCTTGATCTTGACAAGTAAACCATGTAAAACAGTACATACTGACTACCTTGACTTGCTAAGGCATTTGATACGATACCCTACTCGAGCATTGCTAACCAACTTATGGAATTAGGCATGAACTCCTACATAACATGATGGAAACCTAACTGGCTCACAGATATGACCTAGGAAGCTAGGACTGAAGAGGTGACTTCCACAAAGAGGCAAGTCACTAGTGGAGTCCCTCAGGTCTCTGTACTGGGCCCACTTCTCTTTGGCATCTATTTCTCAGAAGTCAAAGCCAATGTCAAAGGCCTCTGACTGACCAAGTTCTCAGATGATTGCAAACTGGGAGTAGTCACAGAATCACCCCAAAATGCAAACATCTTACAGGGGTGTCTAACACAGACAAATGATGATTGTTAAAGCCACAGCTTAAAACACAATGCCAAGAAATGCATTATAATTCCTTTTGGGAAGTCAGCAACTATAGAAAACTATGTAATCAATAAAACACCTCTTAGTGAAGACCCACTAGTCAGGGATCTGCAAACAGATGTAGACAGCAACCCGGCATTCAACCAGCATGTAAGGCAAACCTTGTGTGTTCCTCATCTTATAATTAAGAACATGGCATCTAGATCCTCGGAGGTCACTGTACCACTACATTTATCCTTCATCAGACCCATTATTGAGTATAATGCCTACTTCGCCATGTACCTGACCAGACACATGAAGCAACTGTAAAGTGCACAAAGATTCCTTACAAAAAGAATGTAGGGTATACACACAATGTCATATGCAGATCACCTCAAAATGCTATCTCTGTACTCTTGTCTCCTACAGACTACTAAGGGATGATCTATGCCTGGCATGCAAAACATCCCTGGACCCCCCTCTGATGAACCTTTTGTACATCTGCAAAACAAACAGCATCAGCACTATTAGATCATAAGACATACATTTTGCTTGCAACATAAACAGCACATGATAGAGAGACAGATATGTAAATCAGCAAATTACTATTCTCTGGAATAGGCTTCCCATCTATCTGAAGCAGAGTTCCTCCCTATCTCATGCCCTTACTTATAAGTTGAACAACACAGAAGGATTTTCTTATTACACTGGACACATGCTGGGCAAATGCTAGGTTACTATCTACATGATATACCAGATCCCTGACTAGTGGATCAACTTTAAGGGTGTTTTATTGATGACATAATTACCCAGGGTAGTAGACTTCCCAAAAGGTACTATAATGCAATTATTAGTATTGAATATTAAGCCATGGCTTTGGCACCAAGCATTTGTCTGTATCAGACCTTTCTGAAGAGTGTTCTCATCTTACGGGGATTCATTGACTACTCACAGTTTGCAATCATCTGCCAGCTTAGTTAGCCAAAGACCTTTTGACATTGGCTTTGATATCCAAGAAGTAGATGCCAAAGAGGAGTGGTCCAAGCACACAGACATGGGGGACGCCACTGATGACCAGCCTCTTAGTGGAGGTGGCCTCATTAACTCTAACCTCCATGGTTCTATCAGTGAGCCAGCTAGTTATCTAGCATGTTATAATGTGATTTATACCTAGTTCCATACATTTGTTGACAATGCCTAAGTGGTGTATTGTATCAAATGCTTTAGCCAGATCTAGGTAGGCAGTATGCACCATTTTCAACTCATCCATTCCCTTAGTGATCTTCTGAAAGAAGTCAAACAGATTCAGTAAGCATGATCTTCATTTGATAAAGCCAAACTGGAATGGATCCAATGTCTGGAGGTCATATGTCATTGCTGATCATTTCCATGATATATTCTCTCCATGGCTGTGCAAATAAGACTAGTCAGACTAATGGGTCTGTGGTTTCCCATATCTACTGAAGGTCCTCCCATATAAAGGGCTATGACTGTTGCAGTCCTACATTCATGTGGCACAAAGCATGTTTTAAGACTATAGTTAAATACTTTGTAACATTTGGTTTGAGTTTGTACACATGCTACAATTCCCCGATATGGGTGTTTTATGACCACTTTTACTTTGACAGCTGCAGAGGTTCCTCTTGCTAGGAAACTGTGGATATGCTATCATATGAACTAAATGGATGAATTAACTCTCCCAAGGGTGTCATATTAACCTTTTTTAATGACAGTAACATTATAGTACAGTTCCACTGCTCACACTGTGATGTTGTCAGAACTGGTGCAGGTTGGTACTGTTACTTTACTGTATTGTACATGTCCTGTCTATATTTCATATTGTTCTGCATTCACATGTTGTCATAACACCTTCTCCATTCTGATTGACCTACTTATTGTCTCTTTATGTATCTGTACAGTTGCGCTTTATTCAAAACTGAAATAACATTACTGACCACAAGCACAAATGAGCTGTTCTGATAAATACCTCCTGCATTTAGTATGCTCTTATGTCAGACTGCATTTGAGGATAGTTTTTTACATTTGTTTTAGGCCCACAAATGTAATACTCAGACAAACACGTTGATGACATACCAGTGTAAGTCCTAGTGCTGAAAATTAAGTTTGTTTTTCTGTAGGAGTATCAAGATAGTTAAAAATGCAACTTCATTGTTTTTGTATATCTCTTTCCCCTCATCATCTTTGTCACTGTCTTTTTTCTATCATACATTTTTTTCTGTTAATTTGTGTTGCAATTAGATGCAACATCACGTCAAACTTCCCTAACCACCCCTGCATGGCTTGCCATATCCCAGCAGGAAGAAACAGCAATAACACAACCCCCAATAAAGGTTCTCTGAACATCTGACTTCCAGCCTGCCACAGTAGCCTCTACACACCCTGTGATTAAAGGAGATCCTGCCAGCCCAGCTAGTTGAAATTTTGTAAATAATCATATGTCATTGGTGACTATCGAAATGATTTGTGTAAAATGTGTGTGCTTACAATGGATCTACAGTGTGCCCTACTGAAAGAGAACAGAAATGTATGTGAACTATTGCAACTGTTTAAATGTATAAATTTTAACAGTGGAAACTGGAATACAGAAGGTTAACTTCAGTCCAGCAAAACTTCAGAAAAATAACTGAAATTCAATTGCTTTATGGCAGCTTCAGTCACATTGTCTGTACTGATATGCTTTCTGTATTGTCTTCAGAGCGAACTAAGTACTACAATTGTTTTATGACTTCCAGCATCTGCCGGAGATCTGAGGTCTATGTATTTTTACAGGAAGATGCTAAACACTTCTAGCTTCCTGCAGTGGAGGTTTCACCTGGAGTAGACTCAGATGACAAGAAATGATGTCATTCTGCAAGGTATCCCAGCAGTAATATTTGAGATATTAATTTGAGTGAACACTTACATTCTGCTTTCTGTCTTGGCACTTAAGTAAGTTAACTAGGGTATAGTAATTCTCTTAGATTCAGTCAGGAATATAGTGAAGCATAGTCTAGATGTTTTTATTTATTTATTTCAGACTGTCCTACAATGTTGCTTTAAATATCTCCTGTGGTTTTGAACTCTGATGTCACTGTGAATATATACTGAGTATTTCTTTTTCTTTTATTATTTATTATTAAATATATTTAAACTATTCATTGTGGCTGATCTTTGTGAGACATATTTAAGTTTTGAGAGTGCCTGCATGTTTATTTGGTGACACTGTGGGCCACTCCTAATAGTCTTGCTCTTGATCAAGCTACCATTTCTATTAATAGTAACATTACGCAGTAAGATTTGACATCTTTTGTTAAGGGCCTTAAAGTAGATGACAAATCATTAGCTGGTGGCAGTGATAACTATTTTATAGTCTGGGCAAAAGGGTGCATAGCTAATAGATCTGTGCCAGCCTTTCCCAGGGGTGTGTGTGTGTGTGTGTGTGTGTGTGTGTGTGTGTGTGTGTGTGTGTGTGAGTGTGTGTGTCTGTGTGTGTGTGTGTGTGTGTGTGTGTGTGTGTGTGTGTGTGTGTGTGTGTGTGTGTGTGTGTGTGTGTGTCTCTGTGTGTGTCTGTGTGTGTGTGTGCATAAACCAAACCTCAAAGAGTGTGTGTGTCAGGTACTTGGGCAGGGATATCAAGCACTAGTTGGACAGAGAGATTGCTGTAGGTCTTGGCTTGGCCATTCAGCTGAGATCGTAGCTCTATAGCTGTGCCAGTGGGGAGTCTTTCTGGGGATCTGGAGAAAGAAGGAGAAAGCATCTCCAGACTGAGTGTAGTCTCTGTGTACTAAGGAAAATTGCACTTGATGCAGACAGCTGCATGTGGAAATAGTGTGTGAACCTTGTCATCCTCTCAGTATACGTCCGCCACTGTTGCCAGTGATAAGGCTTGAGGCTCCCTGATTACTAGTCCAGTAGTGGGTTGTCACATTTATTGGTTGGCAGTGGTGGGATCTTCACATATTGGGTATCAGTGGTGTGGCTATTGAACTCCTGTAGCCTGTAAACAGTGGTCAATAAAGATGGTGTTTGCACTCTCAAGCAGCCACACAATAAACATTCAGAGTTTCGTATCACAATAGTTTTATTTATTTTTTGTTAACTTAGTCAGGGAGAGCAGGCAAGGATGTCAGTGGAGGAGTATGGCAAGCTGACAAGGAACCAGTTGGCTAAGATGTGCCAAGCCAAAGGACTGGGGCATGCCAACTTGAATAAAAGAGAAATGATTGCAGCCTAAACCATAGCTGAATCACAGACCAGCAACCAAGAGGACAACTAGACTGGCCTTGTGGATGTACAACCCCCAGAAAATGGACAGTTCAACTTCATCTAAGAGGACTTAAAAATCCATCTGGAGTTAAAGAGACTTGAACTGTAGGCCAGACATTTGGAAATAGTCAAGCAGAGAGAGTGCAGCATTTGGAGGTTGAAGCAGAATCAGCAGAGAGACTGAGATGTCTGAAGAAAATGAGAGGAAGATGCAATATGAAAAGGAGATGCTGACTGTTTGCCAAGGTCATGGAGGTAATGAGGAAAGGACTATCCAAACCCCAGAAGCATAGCCGGCCTTAGGCATAGGCCAACTAGGCGGCCGCCTAGGGTGCCACAGTAGCAGGGGCGCTTTTCCAGTATTTATTTAATGTAGGTAGACCAGGATGGGGGCACCAGGTGGTGTTGTGGGGGCGCCGTGGAGCCCTTTTGCCTAGGGCACCAGTTGACCTAAGGCCGCTCCTGCCCAGAAGCAATAAAGGTCAGTACATGTTTTCTGCAATTTACAGAGGGTGATGATTTTGATAGTTTTATTTAGATGTTTGAAAGGGTTTGTAAACAGTTTAATGTTGACCAAGGGCTCTGGGTATGGTTCCTGACCCCCTTACTGCATGGTAAAGCTGTAACTGCTCTTTCTAAATTGTCTGATACATTTAAAAAATGTTTATTAGAGTGTTTTAAGTTAACACCTGAAGCTTATAGAACAATGTTTTGTGGGCATAGGCGCAAGGCAGATGAAAGTGTGTGTGAATATATTGCTGAACTAAGCACTTATTTTCATAGGTGGGTAAGTGAGTGCCAGATCACCGCTTTTCAAGGGATGGAATATCTTTTGGTGAGGGAACAAGCCCTTAGCACTTTGTCTGAGGACCTGAGAATCTGGTTGGCAGATAGAGAGTGTACGCCACAGATGAGTTGGGAAAAAAGGGAGACCCATACCTATCAAGCAGGGCATCACTGCACAGGAAAGGGATAACCAGTGCTGCACATGGGTCTACGGGAATCCATGGTGGGCAACCTAAACCACACCAACAGAGTCTGCCAGTAGCAGGGGAAACTGCTAGTTTAGGTACACAAACAGCATCAAGGGTTAAATGTTTTAAATGTAATCAGGGGGCATGTAGCATATAGATGTCCACAGAGGCAAGGTGGGGGACAAAAGGTAGGAGATACAGTAAATGGGAATGACAGAATGCCAGCAGTAAGTTGTCTGGAGACAACAAAGGTACCAAACTGCCACAAGAAGTTATATCCTATCTTAGTGGTTGGGAAACAGGCCACTGCTAAGAGAGACACAGCCTTTGACCTAATCATTGAGAAGCATTCCAGTCAGAACTTGAGGAGGGACCCCATTCCATACACCACTGGCTAGGGTTCACCTTGACTGGGAGGGTGGAAAACAAAGAAAGCAAGTAAGTGTGTTTGAGGATATCCCTGCAGATGTCCTGATAGGGAATGATTTTGATAATGCAGTACTTTGTGTGCATGCAGTTACATGCAGTCAGGCTTGGAAACAAGCATGTGGGTCTGATAGCCTTGGGGGACCCAGACAGACTGCGCACTTGAAGTCAGGACTTATGAGGTGGCTACTTCAGGGAGGGAGCTAACCCGTAGCAGTGAGACTGAAGGTGAGCCACAGCTGATTATGGGTACTGATGTTCCCTTGAACAGAGTGACTGCAATGGCAGAGTTGAGAAGTAGTACCCAGGCAGAGAGTGAGGCATTGCTGTCAGAGGATACCTAACCAGACTTCCTCTGGAAGGGCAGCTGGGAAGGTTTACAAAGAGAGAGTTGAGACAGGCTCAGCTCTCAGACCCTACATTACAGGACTTGAGGGAGGTAGCCAGAGAGGTGCCTGATTCTCAAGAAAAAGGGGAATCTGTGTACCGAGACAAACGGTTACTATATAGAGAGTGGACCCCTGAGGGAGGGCTAGAGGGTGAGAAAATACATCAGTTGGTTGTGCCCATAGCCTACCATCTGGCATTTCTAGCCATAGCCCATGATATTACCTTTGCAGGTTATGTGGGCATAAAGTGTACAAAGAGACATATTATGCAGAACTTCTATTTGTGAGAGTTTTCCAGAGATACAACAGGGTACTGCAGGACCTGTGAGCAGTGCCAAAAGGTAGGTGGCGAGGCAGGAAACAAGGTCAATGCTCCTTTTGTGCCTTTACCTGTGATTGAGGATCATTTCAGATGGTAGCTATGGATATTGTGGGGTCTCTGAGTATCCCACATTCCACAAAGAAAAAGAATATCCTAGTGGTAGTAGATTATGCTACCAGATACCCTGAAGTCGTGGCCATGTCCTCTATTGAGCCAGAAAAAGTGACAAATGTTTTGTTAGAGATTTTCAGCAGGGTACAAAATACTGACTGACAGAGGAGCCAATTTCATGTCAAACCTGCTGGCTTGTCCATGAAAGCACTGTACAGTGAAGCACCTAAAGACCACCCCCTGCCATCCCCTGACTAACGGTCTTGTGGAGAGGTTAAACCCTACACTAAAGACCATGCTATGGACATTTACACACCAGTTTAAGAGGGAGTTATGTTTGCCCCATCTGTTGTTTTCTTACAGAAAGGTGCCCCAGGAATCCATAGGTTTTTCACCCTTTGAGTTGCTGTATGGGCATAGGGTGAGGGGACCTCTAGATTTGATTTGTGATGAGTGTGACAATGAGTATAAATCTCACAAAGAGTCTGTTGTGACACATATCCTAAACCTCAGGACAAGGCTCAGGGAACTCATGAGCTTGGCCCAGGAGAACCTGGCAGAAGCCTAAAATCAGAAAAAGGTCTTGTATGACAGGAATGCTGGAGCTAAACAGTATGCTATGGGGTAGCAAGTTATAGTTCTCATTCCTGTCAGGCACAAGCTGCAGGTAGCTTGGGTGGGACCCTTCAAAGTGGTAAAGAAGGTCAGTGCCTTTAACTACATGGTAGAACTGCTAGGCAGGAGGCAGGGGTACAAATTGTACCATATTAACACCATGAAACCTTATCATGATAGGGAGGCACTGATGCTAAGTATTTGCAGTAGGAGGCAGGAGGAGTCTGAGGGGGATCTATGGTTACAGGGAGCCAGCCAGCAAAATCCGAAGTTACTATGGTGGAGCCTAGGGTTGCAGGCATATGATATGACAGTGCAACACTGTAATGGGGTCAGAATTGTAAAGGCAGCTGGGATCTCAAGACAGGGTATGGGGTAATGTCTTCCCAGATAGGATCATCCCTCTCAAGCAATGTTTCTCAAAAGTCACTTGAAAAACTAGCTTGAGTCTTCAAGGTGGGAAGATGTGTGATGAAAGAAGATGCTGATAGCCAAGCTAGCTGGAATTTTATAAATAAGTATATGCCATTGGTGAATATTGAAATGATTTGTGTAAATGCTTGTCCTACTGGAAGGGAACAAAAATGCACATGCACTATTGTAACTCTTTAAATGTATATATTTTAATGGTGGAAACTGGAATACAGGAGGTTAACTTCAGTCCAGCAAACCATCAGAAAAATAGCTGAAATTCAATTACTTTATGGCAGCTACAGACACAATGTCAGTACTGAGAAGCTTTCTGTATTGTCTTCAGAGTGAACTAATTACTACAATTATTTTATGACTTCCAGCATCTGCCAAAGATCAGAGGTCTATGTATTTTCACAGGAAGATGCAAAAAGCTGCTGGCTTCCAGCAGTGGGTTTTCACCTGGGATAGACTCAGATGACAAGAAATTTTGTCATTCTGCAAGCTATCCCAGCAGTTGTATTTGAGATATTAATTTGAGAGTTCTCTTAGAGTGACACAGCATTCTTTATACTTTCTTGGACATTACAGCAACAACAACAATAGGGATCATTCACCACATCTGCCTTGCTCTTAAGTAAGTTAACTAGGGTATAGTAATTGTCTTAGATTTAGTCAGGAATATAGTGAAGCATAGTTTAGATGCTTTTCTTTATTTATTTGAGACTGTCCTGCAATGTTTTTAAATATTTCCTGTGGTTTTGAACTCTGATGTCACTGTGGATATATGCTGAGTATTTTCTTGTTCTTTTATTATTTATTATTAAATATATTTAAACCTTTCATTGTGGCTGATATTTAAGTTTTGCGAATACTTGCGGTGAAGACTGGTAGAGAAGGGTGAAGGCTGCCAGCCTAGTCAAATAGAATTTGATACATAATTCTGGCAATTGTAAATGTAAATATAAAATACAGGCTTGTTTCTTAAATGAAAGAAAACACTGTAAAATGTGAACTTCAAGATTGGAGCAACATTGCCATCTGCTGTAAGGAAAACTAAGCCAAGCATTTCAAATGTTCTTTGAAATTAAAATTATGTTTTGTATGTCTTTTGAAGTTAAAATTTGGAGACGATGAGTCTGGAGTAAGCATCGTGCCTATTGTTTTATGGCTAAAGTTAATGACCAGAATTTACATGTGGAATGTCCTTTATTGCTCTAAGTGTAAAAGAATGTAAATGCAGTTTCAGTGTGGCCTGGGAACTCCAGACTAAGTGTCAAAATGATATAATGTGTATACTGGGAAAACCTAAGTGTCAAAATGATGTAATCTCAGAGTGCCCAGCAGAAATGAGTTAGGGATTTTATAAACTATTGCTCAGAGAGAGACTGTAAGCATTATTGTCTTGATTTCCATCTCATCAGCACTCTGTCTGTTGTCTTACGCAAGTTATATCAGAAGTATGTTTTCTTGTAGTTATAATTAGGAAATTAGAAGAAAGTTAGACTAAGTGTTTTTCTGTTATGTCAGAACTGTACTACTGATTTATTTTAGGTTTCTGTGTGATCTTGGAACTGTTGAATAGCACTGTTGTGTAGTAGTATTGTCTTGTGTTTTAATTATTTATTATTAAATATTTTAAAAACCTTTTACCTGTGGCTAATTTATGTAGAGATAAGTTAATCTCTAGAGTACATTGCATATTTATATAGTTTACTGTCTAAGCCTCTCCTATAGCTTTATCCCTGGGCTATACTACCAATCGGATAATAATATTGCACAGTAATAATTGGACACCCTTTTAAGGGCCTTTAGGTAGCTGATAATTATTAGCTGTTGGTGGCAGGGATTACTAACGTATAGTCTGGGTAAAGGGGCACAGCTGGAGAATATGTGTCAGCCTTTCCCAGGAGTGTCTGTGAAGTTGTATAAATACTTGTCTCAAAGTGTGTGTGTGTCTGTTCCAGCTACTAGGGCAGGGGCATGAAGCACTGGTTGGACAGAGAGGATACTGGAGGTTAGCTTGCCAGCTAGGCTGGGATCTGGACCCTATAGCTGTGCCAGTGGGGAGTCTTATTGGGGAACTGGAGAGCAAGGGAGCAACCAGCCCCAGGCTGACTGTGATCTCTGTATGCATTTAAGGGGAATTGTACTTTACTTTGTGTATTTGTTATCCTTTCCCCTTATATGAGACACCCTCCTTGGTGTTAGTGAAGAGGATGGAGGCTCCTTGATTGCTGGGCCAGGGCATGGCTGTCACACCTGTATATTTATTTAGTGATACTGTGGCCACTCCTAATAGCCTTGCTCTTGGTCAAACTACCATTTGTATCGATAGTAACATTACACATTAAGATTGTACACCCTTTGTTAAGGGCCTTAAAGTAGCTGATAAGGAGTTGGCTGGTGGCAGTGATAACTACCTTGTATTCTGGGCAAAAGGGGGAATAGCTAGTAAACCTGTGCCAGCCTTTCCCAGGTGTGTGTGTGTGTGTGTGTGTGTGTGTGTGTGTAAATCAAACCTCAAAGAGTGTCTTTTTCAGTAACTTGGGCACGGAGCTCTGTTTGGACAGAGAGGGTGCTAGTGGTATTTGCTTGGCCACTCAGCTGAGATCTCGATAGCTGTGCCAGTGCGGAGTCTTATTGAGCATCTGGAGAAAAAGCAAGACACCAGTGTTGGACTGAATGTGGTCTCTGTGTGCTCTTAATGGAAGTTAAACTTGATGCAGAGAGCTGCATCTGGAAATATTGAATGTGTACCTTCTCATCCTCTCAGTGTACGTCCCCCACTGTTGCTAGTAGTGAGAATTGAGGCTCCTTGATTACTGGTCCAGTGGTAGGTTGTCACACCCCCTATCTACCTACACCAACTATATCTGGTAGTCCTGCACAGGTGGATAATACAGTGGTACCCAATGGTAGCAGTGCAAGTGGAGATGACACTTTTGTCACACAATTAGGAGCAGGCATAGCTTGTAAGGTAATAGACTTGAGGTTGGATGCCCTCATCAGCCATACAGAAACTTTTAACCTAGAAAAATAGATTTGAAACAGTTGTATAGCACACAGAACACATGCATAAATGGAACAACAGTAAGCATTGTAATATCATGCCAGTTACACTGATGGCAACAGGCCACCAACAATGGTATTTGTACAAGGTATGTTAAATGCAACCAATTAAATATATGAACAATAATAGAACACAAGCTCCAACATTAGGTTTTCAGAACAACATACCTGTAGTATATGAATAATAATTATTGATACAGATAAAGGGTGGGGGAGAGAAAAAGTCCATTAATAACTGTATAGGCTTCTATTTTTCACAATATTACTGCTCAATACTCTACAGGTCTACCCTCACTTTACATCTGCCTGTGGCCCATAGCTTCTGTAGCACATATATAACTTTTAAACTGTCAATCTGGAATGGTATGGAGCACACTGTGTCAACTCTGGATACATAACTAGAGGGGACTCGTACATGTCAGGGTTACATATATGACAAAGAAGGGGTACCCTGCACTGATGTTGAGTGAGTGTGCTACTTGCATACTTCACCTGGATTCATATATGTGTCCAAGGTTATTGGCAGCAGTGAACACTAGCCATGACAGCCTGACACTTAAGAGACATGCATTGGGAAGAGTGCATGGTGTATGTACATTTTCTGCTGTCATTTGCAGGCATGGGGTTGGACAGTGCAATTGTTGTACACGGTTTATTAGTACACCCTTCATACAGCTACTACAGATATTTCTTTACCCGTAAGACCTGTGGAGAAAATATCTATTAACACTAACTGACTGTTTCTACAAATATTCAAGATTTCTTGAGTGCAAATATGCACACATCTTAGTACCACTCCCTGGATTCAAACTGTGGTCTGGGTGTGGAAAAATGGACAACGAAGCTCTTTCTCATCACACTGAGCAACTGGGGAACTGCTGTTCCTTGCTTGGCTGATTTCTTCCTAATAATCTCTTGGATAGACAGTCTGACTTTGTAATCTAAGTGTAGTGTCACCAAAGACTGTGGTGACAGTTGAACATACATTCCTGAGATTCCTGCATGACAGATAGTTAGTGTATTGTGTGTTAATCCTTTGAAATAATACGATCTGGAATTCAAAGGTTAACACAAGGCAATGCTACAGGGGACACACTATAATACATTACACATTACTATTCAAGGTTCAGATGTTAATGCAGGATATTTCATATTTCATTTATATCTTGCTTTACAACTCCACAATCTACAGTTTTGCATAACAGCTGGTTCTCAGAACAACCTGAGCTAATGCATGCTGTCAAAGCCATATTTGCTGTGAAGACCCTGTACACATTCTATTTCTACAACAACATACCAGAGTAAACACAACAGTTTGTGGTATAAATCATTATTTGAGTAAAATGACACAGTGCATTATTACAGTTGTGATTCTGCTTTCAGTAGCACTGCACATCCTGTAGATCAATATTGGTCTGACAAATGTTATTTATTCAGTACACACAGAACACACTATACCTACACAATGTCTTCTTCTTCTTCTTTTGGCTTTTCCCAGTTAGGGGTCGCCACAGCAGATCACCTGTCCGCTCATGATTGGCAGTTGAGTCTTACAGTGTTGAGTTGCCAGCCCGGCACCCAACCTTCCACAGAAGGCACACACATGCACACACTCACACCTAGGGCCAATTTAGAGTTTCCAATTCACCTACAGCATGTGTTTGGGATGTGGGAGGAAACCGGAGCACCCAGAGGAAACTTCTTATTTATTGCACTATATACTGCAAGATAGATCTGTACTCATCAGCCTCTCAGCGTAGCCTTGACAGTCTGTCAGCATGGGCCTCTATGTTGCTAGTTCTCACTTCTGCAGTGATAGGGGAAAAAATAAGCATTATGCATACCTCTCTATCACATACTCAGGTTAGAATTTGGTACAGCTATAGATGAGATACTTACTAACTACTGGGGCATTCCGGTCCGAGCATCTTGGATCCATTGGGCCAAGACCACCTGCTTCCTACACTTTAGGTCAGAATAATGATGCCATATCTACTCACCAGTTTGGGGGATTCCAGTGGCACTGGTGAGTTCATGAGCCAGATGGTCCCAGGCTTCAACTTTGTACTGTGAGCCCTGGTACTAGACCTGCAGCAGTCTGTCATCATGGTGTTCAACAAGGAGCCCAACCATGACCCTGGACTCCAAAATGCCCCAGCGCTGCACTCGAAAGGGCATTCCGTCTCCAATGCAAGGCATAGTTCCTGCAGTGATCAAACTACAAAAGGTTCTGGCTGCATTCCTGACTGTGCAGTTTAAATAAGGCCATATTCCCACCCTTTGCCATCATTGGACCATTTTGAAAATGTTGAGCACAGCTCAGAGGTGCGCAAATCCACTAAGCTGAGTTGAGCAGTGCTTAAAGGTGTAACTGTTGAGCAGTGCATAGCGGTGAGCAAATCCACTTAGCTGAGCTTAATGCTACTTAGAATTAACTTCTAAGCAATGCTCAAACTCACTCAGCAGAGCTAAGCAGTGCTAAACATTGCTCAGCTTTCATTTTAGAAAATATTTCAGAATTACAAATGAATTAATCATTACTGACATATTATTAAGTGTATATAATTTATTTTAAATGATGTCCCCTATGTGCCTTTTAATACATTACCTTGGGGTGTGACTATACTGTATGGGACATGCCTGCTCAACTTGGTTGACTTCTTTGAGTCAGTCACCAGAGCTGTGGATGAAGGCAAGGTGGTTCATACAGCCTACCTTGATCTGACCAAGGCTTTTGATACCATTCCTCACTCAAGAATCATAGAAAAACTCACTAAGCTAGGCATCAACCCCTATATCACTAGGTGGGTTGTAAATGGGCTCACAGATAGAGCCCACAGTGCAAAAGTAGTGATTCCAAGTTAGACTGCTGAACAGTCACGAGTGGAGTCCCACAGGGATCATTCCTGGGTCCTCTCCTGTTTGGTATCTACTTCTCAGAAGTCCAAGCCAACATGAAGGGGCTCTGGCTGACAAAGGCCGCAGATGATTGCAAGTTGGGAGCCATTATTAACTCCCCAAGTGATGTTGACATCCTACAGAAAGGCCTCACTGAGACCAACTACTGGTGTCAGAACTATGGCCTTAAGCTCAATGCCAAAAAATGTGTCATCATCCCTTTTGGGAAAATCCCAGTTCTCATGAACTATCACATCAATGGTAGTCCACTGAACACAGAAGGCATTATAAGAGATCTGGGAACACAGGTTGACAGCAACCTCTCTTTTGACCACCTCACTGCCACTGTGGTCAGATGGTCCTTCTATGTGGCACATCTCATTACTAAGAGCTTTGTATCCAGGAAGAAAGAAGTCATTGTCTTTCTCTACACTTCCCTCATTAGGCCAATCATTGAGTACAATATACCATTTAACATGTACCTCACTAGACACCTGCAACAACTGGAAAGGTGCAAAAGTACCTCACAAAGAGGATCCTAGGCCTTAAACACTTGTCTTATATGGACAGACTCAAAAAACTCCCAACTATTTTCTATCTCTATCTCATATCACCTACTTAGAGGCGATCTCTGCTTGACTTACAAAGCCATGTCTGACCCAGCTCTGTTAGAAATGCTACATCTAAAGAAATCCCAATCCCTCCACACCACATGCTCCATAGACCTCAACCTCATTACCACAATCAACATAATGTACTGGAAGGACAGGTTCATAACCCAGAGACTGCCCATGCTATGGAATAGACTTCCCATACATGTCAAACACAGCACCTCACTGGCCCTCTTCAACAGAAATCTTGATGACTGGCTGGGAAATAGAAAATTCACTCCATGGATCACTCCAGTGGCAATGGAAACTAAGGTTGGGTGGCAAGATGCCAGGGTACTCCTATGGGCTAGGCTTGTGAAGGCTCCAGAGCCATTAATCTAATACATACCTATGAACCTATGAACCTATGAACTTGTGTTTACATGGGTGATTTCACATCTTATATCCACTGACACTTCAATTTTGGACCAGCTGCACTACCCTGGTTAACAAATATCAATTGCTACATCATTAAAGCATAAAGAAAATATTTAAGAATGCTTTCCCATGTAAAAATGAATGGCTTGCCTTGGTACTCGAACCATAAATTGGTGCATGCATAACCGGAACTTTAACCACTACACTATACAACATTGAGGATTTTAGCTATACATTTGTATTTAGCTCCTCTAAGATATTGAAGCAATGCTGAGCAAAGTGCCCCGACACACAAACCCATTCAGCTACACCTAAACTTCACATATAAATTTAAAAAAATGAATACATGTATTTTAAATATATATTTCTCACTATTTACATTTCAACATGTCAGCTGCAGGGCACATACACTTCATGACACTGTAATGCAAAAACTGTTTTAGTCTATGAACTTTCTAAGTTTTTAAGGGCAATGTTTAAAATGTTCCCTTATTATTGTCCCTTTGTCCCACTTTTATTTCAAGGCTTTGGCCAGATGTCTTGTTCTAAGGGGATGACAGGTATGTGTCGAAGGACACTATTTAACTATGAAGTGCCGTACAGCACATTGACAATGCAGGGGGTGTGTTACAGTTGCTGTCACACACACCCTGCATTGCATTGCATTAACAGATCTTGCTTTTCAGTGTCCACGGACACTGTTCGCATTCTAAAGTGCCGTACAGCACTTTGACAGTGCAGGGGGCATGTTACAGATCTATGAGCAGTAGTGCAACATGCCCCCTGCACTGATTCAGTCTTCATGCCCGCAGATCCATCTCAGTAGCGCACCTTCATTAATATGAAAGTCACGCTACTGAGCAGGGGATGCAGATGTGAACACGATTCACTCTATGTAGGAATAACACTATTCCTACATGGAGTTTATTGAATCTGTGGGGTTAATATCTTAACAGAGCTGGTTTCCAGTCATTGTTTTTTAACCATGGTTCACAAACAATAACTGCATTAATCTTGGAGGAATGCAAATATTCCAAAAAAACCCTTTATTATTAATGCCCCTAGTATTAACAACCATCAGAGATGCATCATATGTTGCTATCTGTGAACTGTTAAATGTTCGACCTGGCAAAAATCTTGCCTTGACTTTGTCAAATATTGTGAAATATCTACTGCAAACCCTGATCTTGACAAGTAAACAGTGTAAAACAGTACATACTGCCTACCTTAACTTGCTAAGGCATTTGATATGATACCCTGCTCGGGCATTGCTAACCAACTTATGGAATTAGGCATGAACCCCCTACATAACATGATGGAAACCTAACTGGCTCACAGATAGGACCTAGCAAGTTAGGACTGAAGAGATGACTTCCACAAAGTGGCAAGTCACTAGTGGAGTCCCTCAGATCTCTTTACTGGGCCCACTTCTCTTTGGCATCTTTTTATCAGAAGTCAAAGCCAATGTCAAAGGCCTCTGACTGATCAAGTTCTCAGATGATTGCAAACTGGGAGTAGTCACAGAATCATCCCAAAATGCCAACATCTTACAGGGGTGTCTAACACAGACAAATGATGATTGTCAAAGCCACGGCTTAAAACTCAATGCCAATAAATGCATTATAATTCCTTTTGGGAAATCAGCAACTATAGAAAACTATGTCATCAATAAAACACCCCTTAGCGAAGACCCACTAGTCAGGGATCTGGGAACAGATGTAGACAGTAACCTGGCATTCAACCAGCATGTAAGGCAATCCTTGTATGTTTCTCATCTTATAATTGAGAACATGGCATCTAGATCCTCGGAATTCACCGTACCACTACATTTATCCTTCATCAGACCCATTATTGAGTATAATGCCTCCTTCACTATGTACCTGACCAGACACATGAAGCAACTGTAAAGTGCACAAAGATAAGATTCCTTATAAAAAGAATGAAGGGTATACACACGATGTCATATGCAGATCACCTCAAAACCCTATCTCTGTACTCTTGTCTCCTACAGACTACTAAGGGATGATCTATGCCTGGCATGCAAAGCATCCCTGGACCCCCCTCTGATGAACCTTTTGTACATCTGCAAAACAAACGGCATCAGCACTATTAGATCTTAAGACATACATTGTACTTGCAACATAAACAGCACATGATAGAGAGACAGATATATACATCAGCAAATTACTATTCTCTGGAATAGGCTCCCCATCCATGTGAAGCAGAGTTCCTCCCTATCTCATGCCCTTACATTATAAGTTGAACAACACAGAAGGATTTTCTTACTACACTGGACACATGCTGGTCAAAGGCTAGGTTACTATCTACATGAGTTCCCAGATCCCTGCCTAGTGGATCAACTTTAAGGGTGTTTTATTGATGACATAATTACCCAGGGTAGTAGACTTCCCAAAAGGTACTATAATGCAATTCTTAGTACTGAATGTTAAGCCATGGCTTTGGCACCAAGCATTTGTCTGTATCAGACCTTTCTGAAGAGTGTTCTCATCTTATGGGGATTAATTGACTACTCACAATTTGCAATCATCTGCCAGCTTGGTCAGCCAAAGGCCTTTTGACATTGGCTTTGATATCCAAGAAGTAGATGCCAAAGAGGAGTGGTCCAAGCACACAGCCATGGGGGTCTCCACTGATGACCAGCCTCTTAGTGGAAGTGGCCTCATTAACTCTAACCTCCACTGTTCTATCAGTGAGCCAGCTAGCTATCCAGCATGTTATAATGTGATTTATACCTAGTGCCATACATTTGTTGACAATGCCTAAGTGGTGTATTGTATCAAATGCTTTAGCCAGATCTAGGTAGGCAGTATGCACCATTTTCAACTCATCCATTCCCTTAGTGATCTTCTGAAAGAAGTCGACCAGATACAGTAAGCATGATCTTCATTTGATAAAGCCAAACTGGGATGGATCCAGTGTCTGGAAGTCTTATGTCATTGCTGATCAATTCCATGATAATTCTTTCCATGGCTGTGCAAATAAGACTAGTCAGACTAACGGGTCTGTGGTTTCCCAGATCTACTGAAGGTCCTCCCATATGAAGGGCTATGACTGTTGCAGTCCTACATTCATGTGGTACAAAGCATGTTTTAAGACTATAGTTAAATACTTTGTAACATTTGGTTTGAGTTTGTACACATGCTACAATTCCTCGATATGTGTGTTTTATGACCACTTTTACTTTGACAGCTGCAGAGGTTCCTCTTGCTAGGAAACTGTGGATATGCTATCATATGAACTAAATGGATGAGTTAACTCTCCCACGGGTGTCATATTAACCTTTTTTAATGACAGTAACATTATAGTACAGTTCCACTGCTCACACTGTGATATTGTCAGAACAGGTGCAGGTTGGTACTGTTACTTTACTGTATTGTATCTGCCCTGTCTATATTTCATATTGTTCTGCATTCACATGTTGTCATACCACCATTTCCATTCTGATTGACCTACTTATTGTCTCTTTATGTATCTGTACAGTTGCGCTTTTTTCAAAACTGAAATAACATTACTGACAACAAGCACAGATGAGCTGTTCTGATCAATACCTCCTGCATTTAGTATGCTCTTATGTCAGACTGCATTTGAGGATAGTTTTTTACATTTGTTTTAGGCCCACAAATGTAATACTCAGACAAGCATGTTGATGACATACCAGTGTAAATCCTAGTGTTGAACGGTTAGTTTGTTTTACTGTAGGAGTTTCAATATAGTTAAACATGCAACTTCATTGTTTTTGTATATCTGTTCCCCTCATCATTTTTGTCACTGTCCTTTTTCTATCATACAATTTTTTTCTGTTAATTTGTGTTGCTGTTACATGCAGCATCACAGCAAACTTCCCTGACCACCCCTGCATGGCTTGTCATTCCCCAGCAGGGAGAAACAGCAATGACACAACCACCACCAAAGGTTCTCTGCACATCTGACTTCCAGGCTGCCATAGTAGCCTCCACACCCCCTGTGATTAAAGGAGATACTGCCAGCCCAGCTAGCTGAAATTTTATAAATAATCATATGTCATTGGTGAATATCAAAATGAATTGTGTAAAATGTGTGTGCTTAAAATGGATCTACAGTGTGCCATACTGGAAGAGAACAGAAATGTATGTGAACTATTGCAACTGTTTAAATGTATGCATTTTAACAGTGGAAACTGGAATACAGAAGGTTAACTTCAGTCCAGCAAAACTTCAGAAAAATAGCTGAAATTAAATTGCTTTATGGCAGCTTCAGACACAATGTTTGTACTGAGAAGCTTTCTGTATTGTCTTCAGAGTGAGCTAATTACTAAAATTGTTTTATGACTTCCAGCATCTGTCAAAGATCTGAAGTCTATGTATTTTCACAGGAAGATGCTAAACACTGCTAGCTTTCTGCAGTGGAGGTTTAACCTGGGATAGACTCAGGTGACAAGAAATGATGTGATTCTGCAAGGTATCCCAGCATTAATATTTGAGATATTAATTTGAGTGATCTCATACAGAGACACACCATTCTGTATTCTGTCTTGGCTCTTAAGTAAGTTAACTAGGGTATAGTAATTCTCTTAGATTCAGTCAGAAATATAGTAAAGCATAGTTTAGATGTTTTTATTTATTTATTTGAGACTGTCCTGCAATATTGTTTTAAATCTCTCCTGTGGTTTTGAACTCTGATGTCAGTGTGAATATATACTGAGTATTTCTTGTTCTTTTATTATTTATTATTAAATATATTTAAACCATTCATTGTGGCTGATCTTTCTAAGACATATTTAAATTTTGAGAGTGCTTGCCTGTTTATTTGGTGACACTGTGGGCCACTCCTAATAGTCTTGCTCTCGATCAAACTACCATTTGTAATAATAGTAACATTACACAGTAAGATTGGAATCCTTTGTTAAGGGCTTTAAAGTAGATGATAATTTTTTAGCTGGTGTCAGTGATAACTACTTTATATTCTGGGCAAAAGGGGTCATAGCTAGTAGATCTGTGCCAACCTATCCCAGGTGTGTGTGTGTGTGTGTGTGTGTGTGTGTGTGTCTGTGTGTGTGTGTGTGTAAATCAAACCTCAAAGCGTCTGTGTATCAGGTACTTGGGCAGGGACATCAAGCACTAGTTGGACAGAGAGGTTGCTGGAGGTCTTGTCTTGGCCACTCAGCTGAGATTGTAACTCTATAGCTGTGCCAGTGGGGAGTCTTACTGAGTATCTGGAGAAAGAAGGAGAAACCAGCCCCAGATTGAGTGTGGCATCTGTGTACTAAGGACAATTGCACTTGATGCAGAGAGCTGCATGTGGAAATAGTGTGTACCTTGTCATCCTCTCAGTATATGTCCCCCACTGTTGTCAGTGGTAAGGATTCTGGCTCCTTGATTACTTGTCCAGTGGCGGGCTGTCACATTTATTGTTTGGCAGTGGTGGGATATTCACATATTGGGGTCTCAGTGTTGTGGCTATTGAACTCCTGTAGCATGTAAACAGTGGTCACTAAAGACGGTGTTTGTACTGTCAAGCAGCCACACAATAGACATTCAGAGTTTTGTATCACAATAATTTTATTTATTTTTTGTTAACTTAGTCAGGGAGAGCAGGCAAGGATGTCAGTGGAGGAGTATGGCAAGCTGACAAGGAACCAGTTGGCTAAGATGTGCCAAGCGAAAGGACTGGAGCATGCCAACTTGAATAAAGGAGAAATTATTGCAGCCTATACATAGCTGCATCACAGATGAGCAACCAAGAGGACAACTAGACTGGCCTTGTGGATGTACAACTCCCAGAAAATGGACAGTTCAACTTTGCCTCAGAGGACTTAAAAATCCATCTGGAGTTAAAGAAACTTGAACTTGAGGCCAAACATTTGGAAATAGAATCAAGCAGAGAGAATGTAGCATTTGGAGGTCAAAGCAGAATCAGCAGAGAGACTGAGATGTCTGGAAGATGAAGAAAATGAGAGGCAGATGCAATATGAAAAGGAAATGCTGACTGTTCGCCAAGGTCATGGAGGTAATGAGGAAGGGACTAACCAAACCCCAGAAGCAATAAAGGTCAGTACATTTTTTCTGCAATTTATAGAGGGTGATAATTTTGGTAGTTTTATTTAGATGTTTGAAAGGGTTTGTAAATGGTAAAATGTTGTCCAAGGGTTCTGGGTATGGCTCCTGACCCCCTTACTCCATGGTAAAGCTGTAACTGCTCTTTCTAAATTGTCTGATGCATTTAAAAATTGTTTGTTAGAGTGTTTTAAGTTAACACCTGAAGTTTATAGAAAAAAGTTTTGTGGGCATAGGCACAAGGCAGATGAAAGTGTGTGTGACTATATTGCTGAACTAAGCACTTATTTTCATAGGTGGGTGAGTGAGTGCCAGGTCACCACTTTTCAAGGGCTGGAATATCATTTGGTGAGGGAACAAGCCCTTAGCACTTTGTCTGAGGACATGAGAATCTTGTTGGCAGATAGAGAGTGTAGCACCACAGATGAGTTGGGAAAAAATGGAGACCTATACCTATCAAGCAGGGCATCACTGCACAGGAAAGGGATAACCAATGCTGCACATGGGTCTAAGGGAATCCATGGTGGGCAACCTAAACCACACCATCAGAGTCTGCCAGTAGCAGGGGAAACTGCTAGTTCAGGTACACAACCAGGATCAAGGGTTAAATGTTTTAAATGTAATCAGGAGGCATGTAGCATATAGATGTCCACGGAGGCAAGGTGGGGAACAAAAGGTAGGAGTACCAGTAAATGGGAATGACAGAATGCCAGCAGTAAGTTGTCTGGAGACAACAAAGGTACCAGACTGCCACAAGAAGTTATATCCTCTCTTAGTAGATTGGAAACAGGCCACTGTTAAGAGAGACACAGCCTTTCACCTAACCATTGTGAAGCATTGCTTGAGCAGTCTACTCCAGTCAGAGCTTGAGGAGGGACCTCATTCCATATACCATTGGCTAGGGTTCACCTTGACTAGGAAGGTGGAAAAGGAAGCAAGCAAGTAGGTGTGTTTGAGGATATCCCTGCAGATGTCCTGCTATTTTGATAATGCAGTACCTTGTGCACATGCAGTTACATGCAGTCAGGTTTGGAGACAAACATGTGGGTCTGATGGCCTTGGGGGACCCAGACAGATTGCACACTTGAAGTCAGGACTTATGAGGTGGCTACTTCAGGGAGGGAGCTAACCCATAGCAGTGAGACTGAAGGTGAGCCACAGCTGATTATGGGTACTGATGTTCCCTTGAAAAGAGTGACTGCAATGGCAGAGTTGAGCAGTAGTACCCAGGCTGACATTGAGTCATTGCTTTCAGAGGATACCTAACCAGACTTGGTGTGGAGGGGCAGCTGGGAAGGTTTACAAAGAGAGAGTTGAGTCAGGCTCAGCTCTCAGACCCTACATTACAAGACTTGAGGGATGTAGCCAGAGATGTGCCTGATTCTCAAGAAAAAGGGGAATCTGTGTACTGGGACAAAGGGTTACTATATAGAGAGTGGACCCCTGAGGGAGGGCTAGAGGGTGAGAAAATACAGCAGTTAGTAGTGCCCATAGCCTACCATCTGGTACTTCTAGCCATAGCCCATGATATTACCTTTGCAGGTTATGTGGGCATAAAGTGTACAAAGAGACATATTATGCAGAACGTTTATTTGTGAGAGTTTTTCAGAGGTACAACAGGGTACTGAAGGACCTGTGAGCAGTGCCAAAAGGTAGGCAGCAAGGCAGGAAACAAGGTCAAAGCTCCTTTAGTGCCTTTACTTGTGATTGAGGAGCATTTCAGAGGGTAACTATGGATATTGTGGGGCCTCTGAGTACCCCACATTCCACAAAGAAAAAGGATATCCTAAGGTTGTAGATTATCCTACCATATACCCTGAAGTGGTGGC
Organism: Protopterus annectens; assembly: GCF_019279795.1. NCBI lineage: Eukaryota > Metazoa > Chordata > Ceratodontiformes > Protopteridae > Protopterus > Protopterus annectens. Next base: position 131,766,020 of record NC_056740.1, read on the forward strand.
CCTGTCTTCTTTTGAGCCAGAAAAGTTTACAAATGTTTTGTTAGAGATTTTCAGCAGGGTAGGTTTCCCAAAAGAAATACTGACTGACAGAGGAGCCAATTTCATGTCAAACCTGCTGGCTTGTCCATGGAAGCATTGTGCGGTGAAGCACCTAAAGACCATCCCCTACCATCCCCAGACTAATGGTCTTGTGGAGAGGTTAAACTCTACACTAAAGACCATGCTATGGGCATTTGCAGACCAGTTTTAGAGGGAGTTATGTTTGCACCATCTGTTATGGGCATTGAGTAAGGGGACCTCTAGATTTGATTTGTGAAGAGTGTGACAATGAGTATAAATCTCACAAAGAGTCTGTTGTGACACATGTCCTAAACCTCAGGACAAGGCTCAGGGAACTCATGAGCTTGGCCCAGTAGAACCTAGCAGAAGCCTAAGATCAGAAAAAGGTCTGGTATGACAGGAATGCTGGAGCTAAACAATATGCTATGGGGCAGCAAGTTATAGTTCTCATTCCTGTCAGACACAAGCTGCAGGCAGCTTGGGTGGGACCCTTCAAAGTGGTAAAGAAGGTCAGTGCTATTAACTGCATGGTAGAACTGCTAGGCAGGAGGCAGGGGTACAAATTGTACCATATTAACACCATGAATCCTTATCATGATAGGGAGGCACTGGTGCTAAGAATTTGCAGGAGGAGTCTGAGGGGGATCTATGGTTACAGGGAGCCAGCCATCAAAATCCAAAGTTACTATGGTGGAGCCTAGGGTTGCAGGCATATGATATGACAGTGCAATATTGTAATGGGGTTAGAATTGTAAAGGCATCTGGGATCTCAAGACAGAGTATGGGGTAATGTATTCCCAGATAGGATCATCTCTCTCAAGCAATGTTTCTCAAAGGTCACTTGAAAAACTAGCTTGAGTCTTCAAGGTGGGAAGATGTGTGATGAAAGAAGATGTTGCCAGCCAAGCTAGCTGGAATTTTATAAATAAGTATATGCCATTGGTGAATATTGAAATGATTTGTGTAAATGCTTGTGCTTAAAATGGATCTACAGTGTGCCCTACTGGAAGGGAACAAGAAATGTACATGCACTATTGTAACTATTTAAATGTATATATTTTAATAGTGGAAACTGGAATACAGGAGGTTAACTTCAGTCCAGCAAAACTTCAGAAAAATAGCTGAAATTCAATTACTTTATGACAGCTACAGACACAGTGTCAGCACTAAAAAGCTTTCTGTATTGTCTTCAGAGTGAACTAATTACGACAATTATTTTATGACTTCCAGCATCTGCCAAAGATCTGAGGTCTATGTATTTCACAGGCAGATGCTAAATACTGCTAGCTTCTAGCAGTGGGTTTTCATCTGGGATAGACTCAGATGACAAGAAATGATGTCATTCTGCAAGGTATCCCAGCAGTTGTATTTGAGATATTAATTTGAGAGGTCTCTTAGAGTGACACAGCATTCTGTATATTGTCTTGGACCTGATGGCAACAACAATAGGAATCATTCACCACATCTGCCTTGCTCTTAATTAAGTTTACTAGGGTTTAGTAATTCTCTTAGATTTGGTCAGGGATATAGTGAAGCATAGTTTAAATGTTTTTCTTTATTTATTTGAGACTGTCCTGCAATGTTTTTAAATATTTCCTGTGGTTTTGAACTCTGATGTCACTGTGGATATATACTGAGCATTTTCCTTTTCTTTTATTATTTATTATTAAATATATTTAAACCTTTCAATGTGGCTGATATTTAAGTTTTGAGAGTACTTGTTGTGAAGACTGGTATGGAAGGGTGAAGGCTGACAGCCTAGTCAAATAGAATTTGATACATAATTCTGGCATTTGTAAATATAAATATAAAATAAAGGCTTGTTTCTTAAATGAAAGAAAACACTGTAAAATGTGAACTTCAAGATTGTAGCAACATTGCCATCTGCTGTAAGGAAAACTAAGCCAAGCATTTCAAATGTTCTTTGAAATTAAAATTATGTTTTGTATGTCCTTTGAAGTTAGAATTTGGAGTCTATGAGTCTGGCGTAAGCATCGTGCCTATTGTTTTAAGGCTAAAGTTAATTACCAGAATTTACATATGGAATGTCTTTATTGCTCTAAGTGTAAAAGAATGTAAATGCAACTTCGGTGTGGCCTGGGAACTCTAGACTAAGTGTCAAAATGATGCAATGTGTATACTGGGAAAACCTAAGTGTCAAAATGATGTAATCTGGGAGTGCCCAGTAGAAATGTGTTAGAGATTTTATAAACTATTGCTCAGAGGGAGACTGTAAGTATTATTGTCTTGATATCCATCTCATCAGCACTCTGCCTGTTGTCTTAAGTAAGTTATTTCAGAAGTATGTTTTCTTGTAGTAATAGCTAGGAAATTAGAAGAAAGTTAGACTAAGTGTTTTTCTTGTTATGTCAGAAATGTACTACTGATTTATTTTAAGTGTCTGTGTGATCTCGGAACTATTGAGTAGCACTGTGGTGTAGTTTTATTGTCTTGTGTTTTAATGATTTATTATTAAATATTTTAAAAACCTTTTACCTGAGGCTGGTTTATGTGGAGATAAGCTAATATCTAGAGTACATTGCATATTTATAGAGTTTACTGTCTAAGCCTCTCCTATAGCTTTAGCCCTTGGCTATACTACCAATTGGATAATAATATGACACAATAATAATTGGGCACCCTTTTAAGGGCCTTTGGGTAGCTGATTATTATTAGCTGGTGGTGGCAGTGATTACTTCTGAATAGTCTGAATAAAGGCGCACAGCTGGAGAATCTGGGTCAGCCTTTCCCAGGAGTGTCTGTGAAGTTGTATAAATACTTGTCTCAAAGTGTGGTGTGTCTGTTTCAGCTACTTGGTCAGGGGCATGAAGCACTGGTTGGACAGAGTGGATACTGGAGGTTAGCTTGCCAGCTAGGCTGGGATCTCGACCCTATAGCTGTGCCAGTGGGGAGTCTTATTGGGAACCTGGAGAGCAAGGCAGCAACTTTGACTGTGATCTCTATGTGCACTTAAGGGAAATTGTACTTTACTGTGTGTATTTGTTATCTTTTCCTCTAATATGAGATGCCCTTCCTGGTGTTAGTGGTGAGGATTGAGGCTCCATGATTGCTGAGCCAGGGCATGGCCATCACATGTGGTGGCAGTGTTGGGATCCACATCACATTTGTGGTGGCGGTGGATATCCACATCACATATTAACTAGTTGGCAAATACTAATTAGCTTGTAGTGGCGTGGGTAGAGGGAATCCTGTAGATTATGTACAATGATCTCCTAAAGTGTTTTGTACTCGTAAACAGCCACACAGTGAATACTCAGAGTTCAGATCACGATTGTTTTATTTCTTTTGTTAGCTTAGTTAGTCAGGGTGAGCAGGCAACATGTCAGCAGAGGAGTATGGAAAGCTGACAAGGAGCCAGCTGGTGCAGATGTGCCAGGCTAGGGGACTGATACATGGAAACCTGACTAAGGTAGACCTTACTGCAGCCTTGGTTACAGCTGCATCAGAAAACAGCATCCAGGAGGACAATCAGACTGGCAGTGGAGATACAATATCCTCAGAGAATGGACAGCTCAACCTTTCTATGAAGGACAATCAGACTGGCAGTGGAGATACAATATCCTTGGAGAATGAACATGCTCAAGCTTTCTGCAGTGGACTTAAAAATCCAGCTGGAGCTAAAGAGACTTGAGTTGGAGGCCAGGCGTTTTGGAGATAGAAGCCGAAGAAAAGGAGCATCAGAGGAGGCATGAGAGGGTAATGCTGACTCTTCGCCAGAGGCATGGAGGTAATGGGGAAGGGAGTAACTGGACCTCAGAAGCACAACAGATCAGTAAATTCCTTCCGCAATTTAAAGAGGGGGATAATTTTCATAGTTTCATTCATATGTTTGAGAGGGTATGCAAACAGTACAGGGTTGACCAAAGGCTTTGGGTACGGTTTCTGACCCCCTTACTCCATGGTAAAGCTGTAAATGCATCGGCTAAAATGTCTGACATTGCATGTTTTGATTATACTGCTGTAAAAATGTCTTTTAGAATGTTTTAAGCTAACACCTAAAATGTATAGGACAAAGTTTCGTGAGCATAGACGCAAGGCAGATGAAAGTGTGTGTGAATATGTTGCTGAACTGAGCACTTATTTTCATAGCTGAGTGAGTGGATGTCAGGTCACCACTTCTGAAGGGCTGGCAGGAACAAGCCCTTAGCACTTTGCCTGAGGACATGAGGATTTGGTTTGCTGACAAACAATGTGCTACTTCAGATGTGTTGGGGGAGAAGGGAGACCTATACCTGGCCAGCAGGGCAGCCCTGCACAGGAAGGGGACCAGCAGTACTGCTCATGGGTCTAAAGGAACCCATGGTGGGCAGCACAGACTGCTCCAACAGAATCTTCCAGTAGCAGGGAAAGCAACTAGTCCAGGTACATGTCCAGGAGCTAGGGTTAAATGTTTTGAATGCAACCATTGGGGTCATGTGGCATACAGGTGTCCACAGAGGCAAGTTGGGGAACCAAAGGTGAGGGAACCAGTAAGTGGGAATGACAAAATGCCAGTAGTAGGTTGTCTTGGGACAACAAGACTACAAAACTACCAACAGAGGTTATAACCTATTGTAGTGAATGGCAAAGAGGCCATTGCTAAGAGAGACACAGCCTCTGATATAACCATTGTAAAGCCTGCAATGGTTACAGAGGAGCACTACTTGCCTGGACAGTCTACTCCAGTCAGGGCATTAGGAGGAATCCCATTCCAAATATCTTTGGCTAGGATTCACCTTGACTGGGAAGGTGGAAAAGAAAGCCAGCAAGTAGGTGTGTTTGAGGATATTCCTGTAGATGTCCTGACAGGGAATGATTTTGATAGTGCAGTACCCTGTGCTTTTGCAGTTAGATGCAGTCAGGCTTGGAAACAAGCATGTGGGTCTGGTAGCCTGGGGAAGACCCAGACAGACTGCATACTTGCAGCCAGGACTGGTGAGGTGGTTACTTCAGAGAGTGAGCTACGCTGTAGCAGTGAGAGTGAAGGTGAGCCACAGCTGCTTGTGGGTACTGATGTTCCCTTGGACAGGGTAACTGCAATGGTAGAGGTGAGTAGTAGTACCCAGGCTTACAGTGAGGCACCACTGTCAGAGGATGTCAGATTTCCTGTGGAAGGGGAGCTGGGAAGGGTTACAAGGAAAGAGTTGAGACAGGCTCAGCTCTCAGACACTACATTGCAAGGCCTGAGGCAGGTAGCTAGGGAGGCACCTGATTCCAAAGGAAAGGGGGAATCTGTATACTGAGACAAAGGGTTACTATACAGACAGTGGACCCCTGAGGGAGGGCTAGAAGGAGAGAGTACAGTAGTTGGTAGTGCCTAGAGCCTACCATCTGGTGTTTCTAGCCATAGCCCATGATATTTCCTTTGCAGGTCATATGGGCATAAAACGTACAAAGAGACATATTATGCAGAACTTCTATTGGCCTGGAATTTCCAGAGATGTAACAGGGTACTGCAGGACCTGTGAGCAGTGCCGAAAGGTAGGCAAGGCGGGAGACAAGGTGAGTGCTCCTTTGATGCCTTTGCCTGTGATTGAGGAGCCATTTCAGAGGATAGCTATGGATATTGTGGGTCCTCTGAGTACCCCAAGTTCCACAGGGAAAAAGTATATCCTAGTGGTAGTGGATTATGCTACACAATACCCTGAGGCGGTGGCATTGTCCTCCATTGAGGCAAAGAAGGTGGCAAATGCTTTGTTAGAGATTTTCAGCAGGGTAGGTTTCCCCAAAAGAAATACTGTCTGACAGAGGTGCCAATTTCATGTCAGACCTGCTGGCTTGTCTGTGGAAGTCCTGTGGGATGAAGCACATGAAGACTAGCCCCTACCATCCCCGGACTAATGGTCTTGTTGAGAGGTTAAACTCTACAATCAAGTCCATGCTACAGGCATTTGCAGATCAGTTTAAGAGGGAGTGGGACAAATATTTGTCCCATCTGTTGTTTGCTTACAGAGAGGTTCCCCAGGAATCCACAGGTTTTTCACCCTTTGAGTTGCTGTATGTGCATGGGGTGAGGGGACCTCTAGATTTAATTCGACATGAGTGGGAAGGTGAGTCTGAACCTTACAAGGAGTCTGTTGTCACATATTTCCTAAACCTCTGGACAAGGCTCGGGGAACTCATGGGCTTGGCCCAGGAGAACCTGGCAGAAGCCCAACAACACAAAAATTTGTGGTATGACAGGAATGCTCGAGCTAGAGAGTATGTCGTGGGGCAGCAGGTAATGGTTCTCATTCCTGTCAGTCACAACAAACTGCAAGCAGCTTGGGAGGGACCCTACAAGGTGGCACGAAAGGTAAGTGATGTTAACTACATGGTGGAACTGCTAGGCAGACAGCAGGGGCACAAATTGTACCATGTTAACACGATGAAGCCTTACCATGATAGGGAGGCCCTTGTGCTGAGCATTTGCAGTGGATTGCAGGAAGAATCTGAGGGAGATCTGGACACTGATCTCCTCAGTGATGCTCGGGCTGACATCTCAGTGGAAGGGGTAGCAATGTCCCAGAAGCTATCTCCTACCTAGGTTCGAGAAATCTGAGCAGTGCTGCAGGAATTTGGGGACATGTTCACTGGGAAACCAGGGTGCACCCTCCTGGGGCAGCACCAGGTGGATACAGGACCCCAAATGCTTATTAGTCAGGCCCCTTATATGGTGCCTGAGAGTGTCAGACAGACTCTGAGGGAAGAGGTACAGGAGATGTTGGAACTAGGGGTGATTCAAGAGTCCAACAGTCCCTGGGCCTCCCCAGTGGTGCTGGTGCCAAAGAAGGATGGCAGCACCAGGTTCTGTGTGGAATACAGGAAATTAAATAGTCACACAGAGTCGGATGCTTACCCCATGCCTAGGACAGATGAGGCCCTAGAGCAGCTGGGTGGGGCTAAGTATCTTACAACCATTGATCTAACAAAGGGTTACTGGCAGGTGCCTTTGACTCCCAGTGCTAGAGAGGTCAGCCTTTGTGACTCATTTTGACTTATATGAGTTCACAAAGATGCTCTTTGGGATTAAGAATGCCCCAGTGACTTTCCAGAGGCTGGAAGATAATATCCTAGCAGGAGCAGGAGGATTTGCCCTTGCTTACCTAGATGATATTGCCATCTACAGCCATTCCTGGCCAGAGCACCTTCAGCATGTCAGGGAGGTGCTGGGCAGACTACAGAGGGCAGGGTTGATCATTAAGCTGAGCAAATGTTAGGTGAGTATGGCAGAGGTCTCCTACCTAGGACATAGAGTGGGGGAGTGGTAGGATAAGGCCAGAACCTGACAAAGTGGAAACCATTCAGGAATAGGTTCATAGGTTCATAGGTTAGTACTAAGCTAACTGCCCTTGCGAGCCATTGTAAGCCTAGCCAATTATCCCTTGTGAGACTCAAACCCTGCACCTTGTGTTTGTAAGGCAAACACCTTAACCATTAGGCCACCCTCCCATCCCTGGCCTGCACCTATTACTAAAAAGCAGATGAGGGCATTTTTAGGGACAGCAGGGTACTACAGATATTTCATCCCCAGTTAAAGTACCATAGTTGCTCTCCTCAAAGATCTGACAAGGAAGAACAGGCCAGATGCAGTAATGTGAACCCCAGTATGTGAGCAGGTATTCCAGAAGCTTAAAGAAGCTTTGGGAGGACCCCTTGTCTTAGCCAGTCCAGATTACAGCAAATAATTTGTTGTGCAAGTGAATGCTACAAACCATGGGGTGGTGGCTGTACTTAGCCAGATTTTTTCAGAGGGGGAAGAGCACCCAGTGGTTTATCTCAGTCATAGGTTCCAACCCAGGGAGGACTGCTATGCAGCTGTAGAAAAAGAATGTCTAGCCATAGTTTGGGCATTGCAGAAACTTCAGCCTTATCTGTATGGAAGAAAATTCACTGTAAGGACAGATCAAAACCCTCTAACATGGTTAAACAGAGCCAGTCAGCAAAATACCAAATTGCTAAGATGGAGCCTGAGGTTGCAAGCATATGATATGTCAGTGCAGCACTGCAGTGGAATTAGCAATGCCAATGCAGATGGGCTGTCAAAACAGTGAATGTAGTGAGGTACACTCAGATAGACCTAACCCTCTCAAGCAGTGTTTATCAAGGGTCACTTGAAAAACTAGCTTGAGTTCTCCAGGGGGGGGGGTGTGTGTGAAGACTGGTAGAGAAGGGTGAAGGCTGCCAGCCTAGTCAAATAGATTTTGATACATAATTCTGTCATTTGTAAATATAAATATAAAATACAGGCTTGTTTCTTAAATGAAAGAAAACACTGTAAAATGTGAACTTCAAGATTGTAGCAACATTGCCATCTGCTATAAGGAAAACTAATAAACAACAACTGAAAGCACTTGAAAGTACCCACAAACACCGAACAAGTGCTGCGAGCCAAAGGAAACTGCAAACCACGAGTCCACTTCAAATCTTTTAATAACCAGCTCCACGGACCATCCACATAAGGAAAACTAAGCCAAGCATTTCAAATGTTCTTTGAAATTAAAATTATATTTTGTATGTCCTTTGAAGTTAGAATTTGGAGTCGATGAGTCCGGAGTAAGCATCCTGCCTACTGTTTTAAGGCTAAAGTTAATGACCAGAATTTACATGTGGAATGTCCTTTATTGCTCTAAGTGTAAAAGAATGTAAATGCAGTTTCGTTGTGGCCTGGGAACCCCATACTAAGTGTCAAAATGATGTAATGTGTATACTGGGAAAACCTAATTGTCAAAATGATGAAATCTGGGAGGGCCCAGCAGAAATGTGTTAGGTATTTTAAAAAATATTGCTCAGAGAGAGACTGTAAGCATTTTTGTCTTGATATCCATCTCATCAACACTCTGCCTGTTGTCTTAAGTAAGTTATTTCAGAAGTATGTTTTCTTGTAGTAATAACTAGGAAATTAGAAGAAAGTTAGACTAAGTGTTTTTCTGTTATGTCAGAACTGTACTACTGATTTATTTTAAGTTTCTGTGTGATCTTGGAACTATTGAATAGCACTGTGGTGTAGCAGTATTGTCTTGTGTTTTAATTATTTATTATTAAATATTTAAAAAAAACTTTTACCTGTGGCTGGTTTATGTAGAGATAAGTTAATCTCTAGAGTACATTTCATATTTATAGAGTTTACTGTCTAAGCCTCTCCTATAGCTATAGCCCTGGCTGTACTACCAATTGGATAATAATTTTGCACAGTAATAATTGGACACCCTTTTAAGTGCCCTTGGATAGCTGATAATTATTAGCTGGTGGTGGCAGTGATTACTACAGTATAGTCTGGGTAAAGGGGCACAACTGGTGAATCTGTGTCAGCCTTTCCCAGGAATGTCTGTGAAGTTGTATAAATACTTGTCTCAAAGTGTGTGTGTGTGTGTGTGTGTGTGTGTGTGTGTGTGTGTGTGTGTGTGTGTGTGTGTGTGTGTGTGTGTCAGCTATTTGAGCAGTGCAAAGCACTGGTTGGACAGAGAGGGTACTGGAGGTTAGCTTGCCAGCTAGGCTGGGATCTGGACCCTATAGCTGTGCCAGTGGGGAGTCTTATTGAGGACCTAGAGAGCAAGGGAGCAACCAGCCCCAGACTGACTGTGATCTTTGTGTGCACTTAAGGGAAACTGTACTTTACTGTGTGTATTTGTTATCCTTTCCTCTCATATGAGATGCCCACCTTGGTGTTAGTGGTGAGGATTGAGGCTCCTTGATTGCTGGGTCCAGGACATGGCTGTCACACTTGCATATTTATTTAGTGATACTGTGGCCACTCCTAATAGCCTTGCTCTTGGTCAAACTACCATTTGTATTGATAGTAACATTACACAGTAAGATTGTACACCCTTTGTTAAGGGCCTTAAAGTAGCTGATAAGGGTTGGCTGGTGGCAGTGATAACTACTTTATATTCTGGGCAAAAGGGGGAATAGCTAGTAAACCTGTGCCAGCCTTTCCCAGGTGTGTGTGTGTGTGTGTGTATGTCTGTGTGTGTGTGTGTGTGTGTGTGTGTGTGTGTGTGTGTGTGTGTGTGTGTGTGTGTGTGTGTGTGTGTGTGTGTGTGTGTGTGTGTGTGTGTGTGTGTGTGTGTGTGTGTGTGTGTGTGTGTGTGTGTGTGTGTGTGTGTGTGTGTGTATAAATCAAACCTCAAAGAGTGTGTTTTTCAGCAACTTGGGCAGGGACACGAAGCACTGTTTGGACAGAGAGGGTGCTGGAGGTCTTGGCTTGGCCACTCAGCTGAGATCTCAGCTCGATAGCTGTGTCAGTGGGGAGTCTTATTGGCCATCTGGAGAAAAAGCAAAAAACAGTCCTGGACTGAATGTGGTCTCTGTGTGCTCTTAAGGGAAGTTACACTTGATGCAGAGAGCTGCATCTGGAAATTCTGCATGTGTACCTTCTCATCCTCTGAGTGTACATCCCCACTGTTGCCAGTAGTGAGAATTGAGGCTCATTGATTACTGGTCCAGTGGTGGGTTATCATACCCCCTATCTACCTGCACCAACTATATCTGGTAGTCCTGCACAGGTGGGTGATACAGTGGTACCCAATGGTGGCAGTGCAAGTGAAGATGACACTTTTGTCACACCATCAGGAGCAGGGATAGCTTGTAAGGGAATAGACTTGAGGTTGGATGCCCTCATCAGCCATACAGACACCATTCACCAGTGACTTGCTGAGTCATGTCCCTACTCAGTGCTGTCTCCAACATCTGAGGTTGGACCCAGTGGTTACAGTTCCCAGGGTGACAAGCAATCTCACATTAGATCTAATCTGGCAAATACTGCATCACTGAATACCCAGTCTTGTCTTCAAATCATGTGTTCCTCTTTGATTTTTTTTTATTATGTCTACTCCTATATGTAATTCAGTCCTCTCCTCACTATTGTCTTCCCACTGATTTTCTGATGTCTCAGTCACATTGTGTTCCCACTCCATCATTGTGTTTTCCTTCAGCCTGTCTGTTATGTGTCATTCCTTGTGACCTAACCCCCCAACTCTTACTTCCATAACTTCCTTCACCAATGTTATCTTCTGAACAAAAAAATAAAGGAGCACATGCTCCCCCCACACAAAAAAAAATACTCATACTCGGTATTAGGGAGAAGTCACTGAATTCCCTCAAAGATGATAACACCTTTCTGGAAGGTCTAAGACAGACAAATGCTTAGTGCTAAAGCTATGGCTTAAAACACAATACCAAGAAATGCATTATAGTACTTTTGGAAAGTCAGCCACCTCAGGTAACTGCATCATCAGTTAAACACCCCTAAAAGTTCATTCACTAGTCAGGGATCTGAGAATTCATGTAGACATAAACTAGCCTGCAATCAACACGTGTCCAAGGTAGTAAGAAAATCTTTCTATGTTGCTCAACTTATAAGCAATATCATGGCATCTTTGTCCAGAAATGTCATCATTCCAAATACTCCCATACCTCATCACACTCATCATAGAGTTATAATGATCCCTTCGGTATGTATCGGACCAGACATAAGCAGCAACTAGAATCTCCAGAAAGATTCTTTAAAATAATATAGTGAGTAAATGCAATGTCCTGTGCTGACTATCTCAAAACTCTGTCTTTTTACTCAGACTTCTGAGCGATGATCTTTTCCTGACATACAAGGTACCCGTGGACCCTGTTTTGATGAACCTTTTACACTTCCAAACAGAACCAAACAACATCAGAACTACTAGATTAAAAGACCTACATTTTGCTTACGACATAAATAGCACATATTGGAGAGACAGATATGTTTCTCAGAGAATTCCTACTCTCAGGAACAGGTTCCCCATCCATGTGAAGCCGAGTTCCTTCCTATCCCTATTTAAGCAACTTGGACAAAAAGATGGGTAATCAGAAATACACCCCCTGAACTGGCATCTATGTTTCTGATGAACATTTGCAGTCAGTAAATCAGCCCTTATATAAATCAAATTTGTCGGCCACAGTTGGTTCAATAACTAGTCTTTTAAGGGCCCTAGTGGTTGTTAGCCTAGTATAAACCTATGAACCTACTTCTCAGCATCCTGGATATTTCACTAATGTACACATGACTGGCTTCAATTGTTCAGCCTAAAATGTGTAATTGTCTGACAAATCACAGATAATTGGTGTCAGTAAATAATTGCAAATATTGCTGTATGTCATAATAATTATTAAGCTGAGAAGTATGCATCTGTCCCACTTCCATCCTGCTTATTCCTCATTTGCTTACCTTGTATTCTACCTTCCAATTGCTACCCCTTTTCCTCTCTGTCCTATACTCCCATTTACACCTATAACATGGTCAAAATAAATGAAAACACAACACACACACACACACACACACACACACACACACACACACACACACACACACACACACACACACACACACATGTCCACAAAGGATTTATAATTCAAAATAATCTTCCTGTGGTCATACATCGAGTGACAGCTGACAAAAAACAATGCTTATGTCCATATATAACCACTGAGAAATAATGCTTCCTACCATAAGATAAAATGAAGAGAAATCCTTGATGTGCACAAATGATATTGCCATTACTCACATAAATGAGCTGAGGATAGGTGCACATCTCCAAGCAATAATGAAATAAGGCAAAGTTAATGGCTTTGGCTTTTACGACTTCTATGGCTCAACATATTCATGATGGGGTGAGTTCATTCTCTGTACACTGAGTGTAGGGCTTTAATCCCCTGAGGGTGGTATGTTGTTTTGCAATATTCTATTTCAAGCATGCAGCTGTATTCCATTCCCTTGCAATGTGTTTTTTTTTCTGATCTTTTCCTATAACCACTTCTTTGGCATACCTAGCTAATGCTCTATTTCACGCATTGTGTATTGGGTTCAAATGCATTCAGGTGTATTTCTATGCTTTTGATATAATGTGCTCCATTTCTTTGAAATTAAATCCTACAATCATTTATATTCTGTCAGGTGATTTGGTACTTTCTTAGCAAATTTATGTATGGATTTGTCTAGCAATGTTGAGCTAAGAAGCAGTGAGATATGCTCCTAACCTGCCTCCATCCAGCTCATTCCTTATTGGCTCGCCATTTATTCTAATCTCTGTTTACTTCCCCTTTTCATTTCTGTCCCATACTCACATTTTCAGTCTTTAACCTGATCAAAATAAATAAACACATACACCCACGAAGGACTTATAAAACATCTCCTCTTTATCTAGTCATACATTGCGTGACAACTGGCAAAGGGAAACATCAATGACCATAACATTACAGTATGCTCACATTTTGGTGATGTCAGGACTGGTGCAGGTTGGCACATCATATTACTTTATTGTATTTCACCTGTCCTATCTAGAGTTTATTTTATTCTGCATTCACATATTGTCACAGTACCTTTGCCATTCTGCTTTTCCAGCATGCTTTATTGTGTAACTCCCTTTGCAATTTTCTATGTCCATCCCAATGCATTATGTTGCTACTCCACCCTCAGCCACCTGTGCTATTTTTCCCATTTCATTGCACAATTCTCTGTATACATATTTTCATACATTACATCATCATTGTATTCTTCTGTGCATGAACTTGTCACAAATATCAGAGGTGCTCGTGCACGTTCAATGATTACCTCTGTTACACTTACTTAACTCTGTCCATGAGGCAATCTAACATGATGTAGCCTTGGGCTTGTGCTACAGCTGCTAAGAACATCTACTCATCATGTAAAGTGGCCTGGCAACATGGGTATATAATTAGCATTGCTGCTTGTTGTGCATGTAGATAGTATTGGCTTGGCTGCAAAAGCAGCGTATTTGAATCCCTGAGAAAGTATTCCTTTTTCATCCTTCCTCTGAATATCTCTAGTCAGATCCTTGCCTTAACCAGTGGTAAAACTTTCTTATTTCCTGTTGAAGGAGGAAACAAGTAAGAAGTTAAATGTTTTAATGCGCATTCTAGGACACTCGGACATACTTTGTCAAAATATCCAGTGAGCAAAATGGCAGTCAGCATATCAGAGATTCACAGTCCCAGCTACTGGAGACACAGGGCTATGTTGGCAATTGAGCAGAAGTGAGAAGGCACGTAGAGGTAGGGCATGTTGCATGAGGAGGTCCAACAGGCAAGATAACAGTAGCAGAGACTGATAGTTTGTTTTTAATTAAAAAAAGTCCTAGTTATTGGAGATGTAATGTAGTGTTAGCAGCTGACGAGTGAGGAAGCACATAGGAGCTGAGTGCCAGTTTAACATCAGTCTGGCAACTTATAGTGGCCTATTACTCTGCTAGTATGGGAACTGCCTGCCTTCCTGTTTTGAGTGTACCATCTAGCAATCTAATCAGTTCCTGCATAATGGATGACTGGTTCTGTGATGAAATGCTTTATAAAGTTACATTTTAAATTAAGTTTTCATAAAATGTTTGGTTTTCAAATGCTTTGCGAGTCAGTAGGAGGCAGACAGCTTTCAGTAAAGGAACCACGATGATAGTTTTCCATTGTGAAGAAGTGCGAGGGGTAGAAAAAAAACATAGGATAACAAGTATGACTTAACCAAACTGACAGCAGTTAAGGAAGCCACTGATTTTATTAGTGATTATAATAAGAAATGTGAAGAATGAGTTAAATGCAGGGTTTTCATAAGTAAGGAATAGTGACAGACATTGTTTCACTCAAAAGTTGTGTAGACAATTGAATCTACATAAGGAGTAGGAGAAAGAAACACTAAGTTACAAGAAAAGATATTAAAGAGGTGTGAGATGAAAGGAGCTCAAAACTAGATGTAGAATGACAGTGAGGTTTGGAATGGACAAGTACAAAGGTTAAAAAATAAAGCAGAGGAAGAGTGCACTGCAAGCAAAACAATCACGGTAACAAAAAGAAGAAATAATGATATAAACGTTTGTGTGTACAGAGACAGATTTATGCATGCAAAGTAAAGAAAATTGTGTTAGAAGAGGACAACATGGACGGGAAAGTCTAAAATGAGAAAGAAGAGAGTGAATCCTGAAAAAGTTTGGGAAACTGACAGGACAGAATAGATTATAGAAGGAATAGAAAAGGCAGAAAGAGATGTATTAAATGTTAAAAGAAGATATGTTTGCCACCTTTTTAGCTGTCCAAGGTGAGACATTTTGTTTTAGAGCATAATTTAGTAGGTCAAACAAAAAGTGCAACCAACAAAAGAATGGATTTTACTTTGCTGCCAAATAGAAGCTCACCTTCATAAAATGTGAACTGTTTCTGTTGTGTAAATTATTGTTTCTTACAACTATTAGGGTAAATTTTGGAAACATTTTGTCCTGATGTCTCAGGATATTTGCCATTTTTCATGGGTTTTTTTTTCACAGGATGCAACTTCCCGAACAGGGACTGCCCTGCATAAACAAGAATAGGTGGTACCCATTCAAAAATGAGTGGTGAGAGCATATACATAAAAAAATCACATTCTTTAAGTAAGCCAAGAGAAAGTTTATATATCTATCTATATTTATCTATCTATCTAGCTGTCTATATATATATATATATATATATATATATATATATATATATATATATATATATATATATATATATATATATATATATATATATATATATATATATATATATATATATATATATATATATATATATATATATATATATATATATATATTTATATATAAAATAGATAGATATAGAAATATATTCACACTAGGGATTTTTTTGCATGCCCAAGCTGGTTGGAGCTACTCACTTTGCACCCATCACTTCATGTAGCATCAGTTAACTCCAGACCAGCCCTTCAACTGAGAATTGTAACACCTAGATAACTTGCGATTAAGGCACTAGCCCCATCACTGGGGATAGGTCAGATCACTGGAAGAAACTCATCCCTCCTGCAGTGGGTGAGACAAGAATATGCAGTGTGTGTTCTTTTTCAGGTAATAGCGTTAAGAGAAAACAGGGTACTCAGCTGAAGGAACATGTTGTCGAAGTGCATATACATTGTAAATGAAATTTGAGTAATTGGAGGCTAGTTATGATAGCTAAGAAAATGTTAGCAGTTGAAAAGATATCTGCAGCTAGTGAGCCATTGATTAGAGTTCAGATGTTTGACTCTTTTTTCTTGTCCTTGTCTGACGGGTGATTTATATGACAGCAGAAATTGCTGGGTTTGTTAAACAGTGTGGACAGTTTTGTCCTGAAATAATCTTTCTTGTTTTAGTTTCCCTTTTGTCCTTTTGGAAGACTTGAGCTTAATGCCATAAATGGTCACACCTGATGATTTTGTATATATAAAGTTAACTAAGAGAGCTACACAATTTAGCAATACTGAAAGGGATGTAGTTTCATTTAAAGGACAGTAACATACTTCCAGTACTCCTGAATCCAAAAGAAAGACTAGGTTCATTGAATGCATGAAACCAACACAGAAGCCTGATCAGATGTAAGTGTATAAACAACAGTGAGATAAATTATCTGCAGGCTATAATTATGTTTGCATTTATTTACACTTGTGGATTAAATACGGAAATACGACCTAGAGTAAATATGGATGGATGGTGCAGTGGTGCAACGGTAGTGTTGTTGCCTCACAGCAAGAGGTTCACTGATTTGATTCTTGGCTGGGGTGCCTTCTGTGCGGAGTCTGCCTGTCCTCCGTGGGTTTCCTCCCATGTTAAAAAGATATACATCTGGAGTGTTTCTCCCTGTGCCTCTGCTGAAAATTGGCTTCATTCCAAGTCAAACTTTCCTGATTAACAAATGTTAAATAAAAAAAAAATATTACAACAGCTGGACTCATCACTTAATGCAGAGAAATACAGCTTTGTCAGGCTGACAAATATTAATTAAATGTTGTTAATTAAAATTAAACCAAGTTATAAGTTGTTACTGAACTAAAAAATGAGATGCATGGGCTGGGTTATTGACCATGTGATGCACTGACTTGGCATCTTTTGTTGGACAGAATCTTCATAACTTACCCAGCTTTAGTTAAAGTTCGAAAAATACTTGGTGAAGTTTGCCTTTTGTGGGAGTCTCCTACTTAGAGTCACAGCTCTGCTTTACCTACATTACTAAAATGCATTACATAACTATACAAACTAATATTCTACATACTTGTAATGGTTAAGGAATGTGCAAACCAACAAATATGGAACAAGTCTGTTCATTTAGAAGTTACCATGAAACCAAAAAGCTGTAATTACATTCTCCAAGCATACGCTGTAGTGATAGGTTAAAGACTGCTTACTGGATGTTTTTATGGGGTGGGAGGGAAGTATGTCACCCACCACCAACACCAGTCCCCTTGGATACAGCTCTGGGAAAAGATTTGCTGTTTTTAAGCTATGGATGGAAAGGCTGAGATCATTGTAAGCAGTGTCAGAGAAACAGAAATATATCAGTATGGATTCAATTTAAGGCTCATAATTAATAGTCTAACTGACTGTCCAGTATCAACATGTGAACCTAAAATCTTACACAAAAACATAAGCATTAATGCAAATAATTGATAAACATGGAAAGACAATGCAATTAGTGTAAGATTTATAAACCTATAAACCTGATACTGATGGCAAATCTGCAAAGGGATGGAGTGGCCATATCTGAATACATAAAAGTTAAGAATATCTGTTGAATTCAGATTACAAACCTGTGAGATGTGCATGTATTGCCAACAGAACCACAGCTGTACAGCCAGCTTAATTCCATGTAATATGTAGAAATAAATTACCATCATGCACAATATCTGTAATAGGTAAAACAAAATCCAAATGATTTTTTAAAATTTGTTTGTTTGCTCGCTTGCTTGTTTATTGCTTATTTGGTTATGTAGTCAAATGTGTTTTCTGGGGGTACCGCAAGTTCAAAGTGAGTCTTTTTGTAGGGAACTCAGATAGTTTATAAATCAATATGCAGTTAGATTCCATAGTATTACATTAAATTACATAGTGCAAGAGAATTTGTGGTAATATAAAATATTGTTTTCAAGTAACGTCAAATATTAATTGCATACTCTTTGGGGGAAGGTGATGTGAATAATCAGCAAGTTAAAAACATAATGTTAGCAGTTCCAAAGAGGCACCTAGTTGTGGTGCAGTGGTTAACATTGTTACCTTACAGCAAGTGGAGTCTGCATGTCCTCCATGTATTTGCATGTTTTTTCCTTCAGGTGCTCCAGTTTCCTCCCCCACGTTCCAAAGACATGCATCTGGAGCATTTCTCCCAGGCCTCCGCTGAAAATTGGGAATTTCCCAGTAAACAAATGTTAAATAAAAAAAAATAATAATAATTTTGCTCCAAACAGGTACAAATTTAAAGTAGAACCAAATAAGGAGCAGGTTCACATATATAATGACAGTAAAAAAATCAAGAGATAGAGAGTTATTCAAGCAAATGCTAATGCCTAAATACTAGCAGCATTCAGGATCAAATAAAAATTGCTCTTATGTTTAAATTATTTCTAGTAAAAAAGTAAAAGGTGAATTTAATCGTTCATCTTTGTAGTAAAAAGAAACATGAACATGTACAAGTGAAATAAAATGAAAATATATACATGTTTATGTACACAGTGGATACAAAATATATGATAAAATGATAGGCTTTGGAGGAAGGTGGTGAGGAAGGATCAAAGAAAGGGGAAGAAAAAGGGGAGGCATTTTTCCTGAGCCATGCCTTTAGTGTGTTATATAAAATAGTGAATAGGATCATTGGATTATAGGAAATACAAGTCAGCTGAGTTACATGACCTTTTACATCTTACTTATACTTACCTTAATTTTGTACACCCCCTTCTCAAGAAGGCCAAAGTGGATCTGCCCTAGAGTAAATTTATGGATATGGGAATTACAGGAAATAATGAACAAATAAGAAATAGTTATACAAGTTAATTTCAGTGTTTTGAAATCAGGTACATTTAGTATACTCATGAAGTAACATTTTCAGCTTGGATCCTAATTCTGGGTTAGAATCAAGTTCTTTTAAATTGTAAGACAGTAATTACTATAAGCTGGGCACTGTTAGAAAGCAAGACAATATGCTATGAATTTTTCTATAAGGGGTTTATAATGTATATCTTAGTGGGGGATCTAAGTTGGTAGTTGAAATGCCAAAGGGTTGGTTGACTGACAAGAAAGGTAAGAGTCTAACTGTAGAAGTTTGACAAGATATTAACCAAGTATAAAGTATGACCTTTGTTTTATTGGTAACCATTTTTCTTTGAGAGGGTATGGCTATAGTGCTTACTCTTGTCAAAGAATTATGAGCCTGCAACACTTTGTAGTGCAGATTTATTTATTTATTTCTAAATTGGTAGATGTAATTTGCAGGCCATATTCCAGCTGATGTAAAATAATTCCCTTTCCAGTTCCATTTCTGCCTTCAGAGAACAGAAGGTGAGATTTTTCTATGGCCAAGAAAAGGTGTTTATTAATATTTATGCAGTGGTGGAAATGTATGTGCTGCTCAAGTAAGACTCCTAGATAATAGATGAGGTTTGTTTTCTTGAGTTGTCTTTATTATTAAGTCAAGTATACCAGTTTAGGATACTAAGGACATATTTTGGTTGTCCTAAAGATCACATTATGTCTCTGTTTAGACACAAGTTCATTCCTATAGCTGTCTAAGAAGCAGGTTATTTTTTTTTCTAATTCCTTTTTGAATGACCTTTGTGATGAACTGGACCTGTAGGCTGTTGTGTCATCTGTATGTAAGATGATGGGTAGTTGCTGAAGATCTTTGAGGGGTCTGTTGATAAAGATTGAGAGGAGTAGAGGTACTATTATTGAGCCTTGGTTTACCCCTTTGATTAGTGGAGCACTAAGTGATATTTTTGAACCTATTCTCGCCTTGAAACTTCTGTTTGAAATGTGGACCCGAAACAATTTAAGGCCTTTGGAATTAAACCCAGCAGCAGTGAGGATTATACAATAGTTTAACATGGTCAAAGGTATGAATGGCATGTTCTCCGATACATTAAAAATAAATGAAAATGCCATGATTATGTACAGATATCCACCATGCAGCTAATAATGAATTAATAGAAACCTCTAATTAAAACTTTTGAAAAGTTTTAAGTGTCTGAGCAAAATATAAGGTTATGACACTATAGCAGAACATTTTATACTGTGTTCATAATCTAGGAGTTTAAAGCAATCTAGCGCAATCCTTTTTGTGGGACACATTGCCCATGGAAAGCCTTTTGACACTTTGTTTACATGGCATAGAATATTTAAACATGCTTATCAATCATATTAGGAAATTGACACAAAAGAGCTGCTGAGGTGAGAGGTCATATTTTTTGAAGCTCACTGTTCTGCTATCACAATGGAAATATTAACTCTTCTAAATTAGAAGTACAATATTGTTCTGCTGTGACTAGGAAAAACACATAACTATACAATAGGTGGAAACTGCTTATGTATGTATTAAATTTATTATGCATAGCTCATGAGCAATTACAATAATATTAGTGATGGTTCTCTTGATTTGGCTTCATCCGTATGATGTGAATTTAACCAGTGTCATTGATTTAGTTTCCCATCTTATTGAAGATGTATCATTCCTGATGACAACCCAGTAGGAACCCTGCTTCATCTTTGATTTATAAGGTTAACTAAGGTGATTTTTTTTCTAATATTTTCCCTGGGCCTCCACTGAAAATTGGCCTCGTTCCAAGTCAGACTTTCCCAATAAACAAATGTTAAAATAAATAAATAAATAACTTAGTATGAACTGTTATCAGATTATTTGTTGCTAAATAAAGAAGCCTTGCAAAAAAAGCAGTTTGGAAAGCCAGCAGTGACAGTGGGAAAAGGAGAAAAAAATCACCAGCTGGAGTCAAGAAGTTGTTATTCCTTTCTAGAGACATTGAGTAAAACTAAATCTAGTGCACTGCATGCAATTCCTAATGTTGCTCAGATAACACAGCATGTAAATCTTTCAGACAACTACAATTTATTGCTTATTCTAGATATTTATAGCACTATTTATTGTCTGCTGCATACTTTTTACTGTATTTTATTGCTAAAAACTTGTCTGCACGGTTGTATTAAAATTGTCTGCCTTACAGGGCCAGATAAATAAGGTTTTTATTGTCACACTGTTTGTAAATCTTATCTAGCTAGTTTCACTCTGTGTAAGGTATTAACTGGAAATTTTCTCCATTTGAAAAACATCTGTTGGTTTGTCCTGATTCCTGCCAAGGAGTGTATCATATAACTGATTTGTTTGCAGTTAAAAGCATTCTCTAGAGTTTCCTTGCTCCTTTATCTGTTTAAAACTTTCATTTAGTGTCTCACGGCTGTTTTTCTGCTGTGATAAACATTTTCGTAGTGTTTCTGCCTAAAATAGTGTAGCTAGTAGCTGTAATAGTTTCCACCCTACCTCCCTATTGATGTCTTGTTCTTATACTTAGTGGCTTTGTAGTTGCCCGTCCCACTGTAAATTTGATCTGGGGCACTCCTCCTCCTAGTCTAGTGTCATTAGTTCATTCTACCTAATACAGAGAGAACATCTGAGAAGGCCAACCCACTTAGGTTCTTAACCTTGAACTATTTCCTGTTCC
Source organism: Protopterus annectens (assembly GCF_019279795.1). Taxonomy (NCBI): domain Eukaryota; kingdom Metazoa; phylum Chordata; order Ceratodontiformes; family Protopteridae; genus Protopterus; species Protopterus annectens. Next base: position 131,787,561 of record NC_056740.1, read on the forward strand.
TCCTTTCTCCCTTTCCACTTTACTAAAAAAAACTGCTAGGATTTACTTGTGTTCTGGCTAAGTGTGCTTCTCAGCTGATAAGTATGCTTTTTGGCACTTTTTAACTGCTCAGAGTTAAATAAAACAATAATTGAATTCAGTTCAGAGTACAGTTTGAATAAATTTCATTTATTTAAACTGTATTTGCTTTAATATTGCTACACACACAAGTGCGCTAGCTTGCACTGCACTTGAATTGATTTTAGTGCTGTTTTAGCTGCTTTTCTGTAAAAAAAATCTAAGCTTGTTTCCTGCCTTTCCTGTAACTAGTCTAGTCCAGATACAGGTTTGCTGTATCCAGGACTGTTTGTAAGCTTTTGAGCCCCACCCAAGCCTTTCTGTGTTGAGGGAAGCCTTCTAGCTTATCAGTGGCAGTGGTAAGCACTACATAGCCTATCAACCATGTGAGGAGTGATTTCTGGCCAGAAATGGTAGTTTATTGGCTGTTTGGCAGTTTTTCCATCTCTTTCAACTTTCTAGTTTAAAAGCCCATGTTTCTGCTTTTCCGACCTTTCCTGTAACTAGTCTAGTCCAGATACAGATTTGCTGTATCCAGGACTGTATGTAAGCTTCTGAGCCCCCCAAGCCTTTCTGTGTTTGAGGGAAGCCTTCTAGTTTATCAGTGGGAGTGGTAAGCACTAGGTAGCCTATCTACCACAAGAGGAGTGGTTTCTGGCCCAGAAATTTAGTTTATTGGCCGTTTGGGCAGTTTTTCCATATTTTTCAACTTTCTGGTTTAAAAGCCCATGTTTGCACTTTTTTCCATCTCTTTTAACTTTCTTGCTTAAAATACCATTTTTGCACTTGTTTCCCACCTTTCCTGTAACTAGTCTAGTCCAGATACAGACTTGCTGTATCCAGGACTGTTTGTAATCTTCTGAATGGTGCCAAAGTCTGCTCTTCAATTTTTCTCTTAGATCTGCTAGTTCTCTCCTCTCCTGCACTTTTACTAGTTTGTTAGTCTAGCACTTTAACAGACTTCTTGTAGCAATTATTTTAGCATATAAATGTGCTACCAGCACTAAAATTTCTACAAGGAAACAGCTCCAGTACTTATTATTAATGCCCACCCCTAAAGGCATGTCTAAACGTAAGTTCCCTGTGCTTTCTCCTATTAACCTGGTGAACCTGGGCATCCTGAGGCAATGTAGCAGCTGCCTCATGTACACTGACAAAACTCTCCTCTTACCTCCCAACACTCAGACTTGCAAAAGATGCACTTATATATCCAAATTGGAAGCCACGTACTCTCCAGCCAAGACTGGAATAGCTGTCAAGAGGAGAAGGTCAACACTTGCACCACACCACATGGAACACATAGCCCTCCAGAACACACACCAGCACTGCCTTCACATGAAAACACAAACCACACACCCACCTTCATGAAGGCTCTCAATAAAAATCTACCCAAATAGCTGAGACCTCCAAGGCAGAAACACACTTGACCACCGCAACACAACACTAATCACTAGACACATAACTCTCCTAAACAGTGTGCCACTCAACCAAAACCCCTAAGGCAAAACAGCATGCCAAACACACTAGTCATAGGTGACTTGATAGTGAGGCACACTGATGTCCCACTCACTAGGTTGAATAAGAAGAAAATAACAGTCAGCTGCCTATCAGGAGCCAGAATCTGCCACATAACACAAGCACTCGGGTCCCTCAACAACAGGTACAAATATGACTCTGTTATTGTACATGTGGGTGTGAATGACCTGAGACGTACCTCCCTAGATTACATGAAAAGAGACAGAAAGGAGCTCTTGGATTATGTAGCCCAGGTGGGTATGACCCTAGCCATGAGCAGCATCCTACCATCATCCAGAATGATACTACAGTACAAGCAGAAAACAATTGATTTCAACAATGGGCTAAGTTTCTGGTGTCATTCTAAGGGGATCCAGTATCTGTCTGCCTGGGATGACATGATGACAGACCTTGATGCTTTGCCAGAGATGGCCTGCATCTGTCACCCCTGGGCTTCTGGATACTGGTCAAGGCCCTTGCCACCCCTATAGTTCCTTTTTAAGCGGTGTTCTAAAGACCAAATTACCACTATAACAGCTACAAACAAATGTAATCTGAGGGTCATGCTGCTCAACGCTAGAAGTCAACATCTCAAAATGCACTCATTGAAACACTCCTTAAAATGGAGAACATCGACATGTGTGCTGTAACAGAGACCTGGTTCAAGGCAGCAGAAAGCATCTCTGCACTACCAGGCTATAACTCATTCCACACCTTTCGGTCCCAGAACTTGGACCGAAGCTCCAAAGGCAATGGTGTTTCCATATACACAAATGATGCATACACTTCCAGACTGGTAGCCCAACATAATGCATCAGAGATACTGCAGGTGCAGTTAAGGTCATAGCCTGCAATAGGTCCCCATCCATGTCCCAAGACTCACACTCCACATTCCTAAGTTGTTGTTGTGTCTTTCGGCTTTTCCTGGTTAGGGGTCGCCACAGCGGAACTCCGGTCCGCTAATGATTGGCAGCAGATTTTTATGTGCTGAGTTGCCAGCCCTGATGCACAACCTTCAACAAAGGTAAGCCCATTCATGCATGTCTCCACACAGAAGACGCTCTAGCTGAGAATCGAACGGGACAACATCTTACTGTGAGGCGACAACGCTACCACAGCACCACCACAGCAGTACTCCACGTTCCTAAGTACCCTGGAGAATATCAGGGTCCAAACTAAGACTCTCATACTGGGTAACTTCAAATACCTCTCCATTAACTGGGAAAGCTACTCATGTATCAATGCACTTGCCCAATGTTTCCTGGAATTCATTAATTCCAATGCCCTGGACCAGCTCGTTCTTACCCCCACTAGAGGTAACAACATCCTTGACCTGGTCATTACTAACATGGATGACCATTGCTCTACACCAGTAGTCAACTCCTCCCTGGTTAGATCCAATCACAAACTAATCACCTTGGAAATCCACATCCCTCCCACCCCTCCCCCCGCAAAGGTAACCACCATGAAAAACTCCTCCAAAGCTAACTTTGGGCTCCTAAAAACAGAGATGGCTAACTTCACAGCACCCATGCAAATGGAGAATAGTTGCATGACTGCCAAATCATACACCAATGCACTGTACAAACATGTACACAAATGCATGGATCTCACCATACCCAATAGAACCAAGACACTCTCCTCCAAAAAAAAAGGAAGCCAATCTGGTGGTCCCCTGCCATAAACAAACTCTACAACAGAAGGAGGAAACTGATGCAGAATAAGGTGAAGTCCCAAGACTGGAAAAACTCCCTTATCAGCCTCAACAAAAAGTTGGGATCCCTCATCAAATCCTCTAAACCTAGCTATGAAAACAGAACTGCAGCAGATAGTAAAGGCAACCACAATACCTTCTATAGTTATGTAAAGAATCTCCACGGCAATACCCAGATTTGCTCTGAGCTACTGCACAATGGTACCTCCTATACTGGGCCAACAGATATTGCCAATATACTGGTTGACAGATTCAGTGCCAACTTTACCCTTCTCTCCTGCCTTGAAGGACCAATCACAATACCAGTAGATTGCCAGGCACTCAGTATTACTGCTGCACAGGTTAAAACAGCACTGTCCAAGGCCAAGAATACAGCTTCTATGGGACATGACAATATCCTTGGCTATGTTCTACATGAACTATAGAGTAAACTGGCACCTCACCTGTGTGCTCTGTTCAATCACAGCCTCATCTCAGGCTTTGTCCCTACTGAATGGCACACTGCTACAGTCATCCTTCTCCACAAAGGAGTGACTACAGACCCTGGGAACTATTGTCCCATTAGCCTGACGAGTCTGATATGCAAAGCTATGGAATGCATCATCATGGACCTAATAAACAAGGATATAGTTAAGTGTAAATAACAAAGTTCCCCATGTTCATGCTCTCCTGGATATACACTCTTTTGATATTCTATGTTTAACAGAGACTTGGCTTAAACCTATAACACATGATAATGAAATTATCCCACCAGGTTATAACATATTTAGACTTGATCATATAAAAAGAAAAGGAGGGGGGGGTAGCACTTCTTTTTAAAGATGGACTACAAGTCAACCCTATACCCTATAACCCACCTAAAGAAAACCATGCTGAAGTTCTTATTTCCAAATTACAGCTCAACTCTAGTAAATCCTTATATATCTGTTGTATCTATCTACCTCCCAGAAACAATATCAGCATTCTAGAGGATATTCTGAGCTGGATCTCAACATCCTTCCCACAAGAAACAATTATCCTAGGAGACTTTAACATAGATTGGAAGAACATTAATACTGAACACCCTACCTCTCACATTAACCTTCAAGGCTTCTCTCAGACCATTACCTCCCCAACAAGAATAAACAAACCAAACAAAAAAGAGAGCATTTTGGATTGGATCCTTATTAATAACTACCACCAAAATTATACAGTTGGTATCCTCCCTGACGATGTAAGTGACCATTCCTTGACTTATATAATCAGGCAAAAGTTTAATACCTCTCACCTAACCTCATATAAGACTATACGGTCCAATAAGCAATTTAACCAACACCTTTTCCAAAGTGAACTCAGTGCCTGTGATTGGTCTCAATTAAAAACCCTCCCACTTGAGCAGGCTGTCAAATATTTCAACTCTAAGTTCTTAGAAATCCTAGACCACCATGCTCCTAAACGTACTATCAGAACTAGGTCCAAACCTGCCCCCTGGCTTACAAATGAAACCAAGAAAAAAATCCTCCTCAGAAATAAAGCCTGGTCTAAGTGGCGAACTACCAAAAGTACATCAGATCAACAAAGCTTTAGACATATGAGAAACATGACAAAAAAAGATATTATCTCAGACAAAAAAAACTTCTACTGTAAAATGCAGCAAACTAACCAAAACAACCCTCAAAAATTCTGGGCTAGTATCAATAAACTCCTCTATCCAGGTCACTCAGGAACGCCAACCCCAACAGGTGCAACACATGAGACTCCTATCCAAACTGCCAATGCTTTCAATTCCTTCTTCACAGAGGCTATCCAGTCTCTAGCCAGTCAACTAGCTCCTGATAGAGCCAGTCTTCTTAACTCTTCTCCGAGCTCTCTTCCTACCTTCCAATTTCAACCCACCTCTACAAATTATATCTATAAACTCATTCTAAAACTTAAACCTTGTATTCCTTCTGCTGACCAGATCCCAGCCGAATACCTGCAAAAAGCAGCTAAAGAAGTAGCTTACCCGATATCCATCCTGATTAATAGAACTAATAACGAAGGAATCATCCCTGACATATGGAAAATCTCACACATTATCCCCCTACACAAAGGTGGCAACTCAAATGAATACTCTAACTATCGACCTATAGCCCTACTATCCCCCTTAGCAAAAATAATGGAAAAATGTATTCACCATCAGCTTCTAAACCATTTAATTCAACATAACATACTTGCTGAAAGCCAACATGGCTTTAGGCCATTCCACAGTACTACTACTGCCCTCTTATCTTTTACGGATACCATAAACAAAAACCGCAATAACAATGGTCTCTCTTCCTCTCTATTTATTGATCTCTCAAAAGCATTTGATATGGTAAACCACTCGCTACTTATAAATATTCTGAAATCACTCTCTCTTGATACTTTGGCTGTACAATGGTTTACTTCACTCAGCAATAGGCAACAGGCTGTGCTCTGGGAGAATAAACTATCATCCCACCTTCCAGTCTCACTCGGTGTCCCTCAGGGCTCCATCCTAGGCCCTCTCTTATTCTCTATATTTATCAATGATCTCTACCTAGCTATTCCTCAGGCAACATGCATACAATATGCAGATGATTCTACTTTAATCTGTGTAGCTGAATCTTCAACAGAACTACAATCCCTAACTCAGAAAACATTTAACATAGTTGAAA